>NC_059502.1:56150014-56453045 GCF_914767665.1 Harmonia axyridis | reverse complement strand
TCTAGAGCTGAAGCAATCTCTATGCGATAACGGGCCTCACGAAATAGCGAACCTAGATAACTTTTTGACCTTCTTTTTGGAGCTCCAAAGAATCTTGTACATATTTACCTATCAAATCTTCGAAAGCTTCTTTACCATCGGATTAATTAAAAAATCTCGGTGCTTCAAAATAAAAACAAAGTAATGCGACTTACAAAATAATCGACCGAGTTCACTTCAATGTGGCTTCGTGTCTTTGAAGAAACTCACCCTTATGGTGCTCCTTCTTGTCTCGGTCAAATGCTGCTCTCTACTCAACACAGAGGTGGGGTGGGGGGCTGCCAATCCAGCACAAGAACGGGAGAAGGTACGTCCAAGGGATCCTCCAGTAGCACGTGATTTAGCTCTTAGACGAACATAGTGTTCAAGTGTGGATCTAACGTAAGGAAACAGTGCAAAATCAAAAACAACGATATAAGCAGTGCAGGACTGATAACTACAAGCATTCTATGTTATAGTTGCATTGCAATCACTTCAATCTCACTGCAATGTAATTGAACTGTAAGGAAGAGATTCCGGTTGTGGATAATAAAAATTGTTTTTTTTTTCTTTCACTGATATGGAGACAAAAAGTCATGCATATGGTCATTGAAGAATACATTTCAACAATGCAGGTTCACCATAAGTTGACATTCATGTTCTTTTCTATTCTAACACTTAAGGGTCATGCATTGAGAATTATTAGAAGGATTTTCTATAGATATATGGAACATTCAATTTGGAATCGTATGTGACAAAGAGAAGTTTTTCCAGATTTGTGAAATTCGTTCTCGTCGACAAGAATTTTTCGTGATGACGACTAAAAACTCCTCTATAGATATTTTTGAATATCTGAAGGAACCCTGACAAAATATCTTGATGTGATCAAGTATACAATAGGTATACAATATGATAGGATAACGTTGCGTTTTTTTAAATGCTGCAGTTTTGCCTATCAACGGGGTCATCGAGGTTAAAATCTTCATGCACTCATTGCCGTTTGAGGATACTCAAAACAAGGCATACCATTATCATTTATTATCAACAATTATTGTAGTCCTCGTGAGCCTTCCGGGAACTGCGACCATGTAGATCTTTTGTTCTCTACCCTACTCATTCATGCAAACTCAAGGAGGTCGTCAATGGCGTTGATAAAACTGACAACCTTCTTAGGAGCCTTGGCCGTTACCTCACGGGTATCCAGAACCGGCATCCTCATATGAATGGTTCTTAGGCCAGCCAGCTCTGAACAACATATGTTAAGCTGTTTCTTCTTCTGGCCTGCAAATCTCATCTGCTGACTTTTTCATACCAAATGATGTTTGCACTGACAGTGCCCCGTCAGAAGTCTCAACATCAACAGAAGCTCAGCTCGTGGCAGCTTCAAGAGCTTTTTGGCATAAGTAAGTGAAATCATCACGAATTTCTTGACCTGAGTAGGTCCAGGAGTGTTTGTCCAGTGGGTTATCCTGGTATTCAACTCCCATTGCTGGACCGCTGGCTAGGTCTTTTCCTAGTCTACAGAAAGGCTCAGGTCCAGCAGGTGTTAACCTTGATGCACTTTTTGCGAGTTCATCGGCTTTTTCGTTTCCTTCAACACCACAGTGCCCTGGTACCCATAGTAGAGTAACTTTATTGCCTCTGGCAAGTTGCTTTATGGTGTTACTGCACTTCCCAGGGTTTTAGAGATCCTCAGTTTAGGTCCATATACCCCAATGCCACTACCTCTCTCTGATTTTGATCCATCGGTAAAGCATATGGATGACTTTTTGTCCAAACGATTTACGAAACTTATTGCACTAGGACGGTCAGTAACGACCGTTTCAAAATCGTAGATGGTTGGCATAAGATCCGATGGTTTTGCCAAGAGGTTTGAATCTAGTTGATTCAATATCCTCATATGTCTAACCTAGTTTCCAGGTAGGAGCTTTTCATTGAGGGAAAGTCTCATTGCTTCCAGCAGGCTAGTCAGTGAGGCAAGTCAAGTATGACCTTTTTTCTGCTTACTATTATCGATTTATTGTTCTACATGTTTTTCATTTTATAAGAACAGGAGCATTATAGCAGAGCGAATAGAAGCGAATCAAATAGTACGAGCTTTTTTTTTGTTAGGTGACTGCAACCATTCATCCAAAATTTCTTTTGGGAATATTGATATTTTATTGTTATTTTCCTTCATTATTTCACTCGAACAATCCGTTCAACTCTTTCAATTGCATTTTATTTGCAATTATCGAATTTGATTGGTGATTTCAACCATCATCATTTTGCAATGAACATTTTTTCTGGTTTTCTACTGATTCTTCTTCTTGTCACATAGAAGGCCGAGTGCTCTAAAACATCGAGGTAAGGTAAGAACATTGCAGTGCAAAGCAAAGCAACAGAATAACATAGAATATTTGTGTAAATGTTTTAAGTTCAGGTGTGAAGTTCGGACTGAAGTGGGAACTCAAAATCCAAATCGTACCTGTCATTTCAATGACCTACCTGTCAATGTTGTTATGTCCGAGAAAAGAATGAAACATTCTCGAGCATACTAAAAAATACAATTTTTCCAATTCCATCAAAAACCTTCGTATTTTGTTGTAATACCTATTCGACAGTGAATTAGGGAATTTTAAGACTATACTGAAATAATTTTCAATTTGCTGACTAGTCAAATTACAGTTCTTTGGTCACTTTTGTGTCTAATTCCTTTGTATTTTACTATGTCTAGTTGAATTGAAAGATTTCAAAACGTAAAACTATTTTGATCGAATTTCATCGATAAGTTTTTTCCAATATCACAGAAGTCGAGTTAATTTTCATATTCAGATTCTATTAATCTTTACATTTTATGTAGAATGTGCCGAGATCAATGAATGCCAAATAATGTAAAGGAAAATAACTAGTAGAAGTAGGTTCATTTCAATAACTTTGAGTAATCGTTGATAATAAAATTTATATTAGAAAACGGTGAAAGTAAATGAAAAATCTATTGTTGTTGTATTGTGCTGTATCAATATTGGTATGTCATATATTGAACTTTTTAGTTTTGATCTAGTATCAAGAAAGATCTCTTCTTTCTTCTTTTCGTTTTAACTATTTCTAATGGGAATTTTCAAATTTTGTGATTCAGTTTATTTTCATTTCATTTTCATTTTCATTATTGCGATCGGTTAAAAGGACTGGAATATCAGAAATCTCAAGGCTCCATACATTGTTTCACAACCTTTATTTCAAATAATAAGGTTCCATAAATTCAAGAGTAACACCACATAGTGATATCTTCTTGATAGCGAACATGTAGGTAAACAGGACAATATAATTAACATGTCAATTTCTGTGATGTTTTCTTCAATCCCACAAATATTTGACAATATCTTCATCGTTTTATACTGACGATCTTTGATGGATAAAAGACGTTCTATTCATCATTTGGCTCATCTATCGTTCGTATGATAAATCGGTAAAACTTATTCTAGTCATAGAAGTTTTGTTCCACAAATATTCTTCAAGGTTTGTTAACATTCATGTTATTAGACTACAAACATCAATTTGAGACTATTTCATAAGCATATAATGGCAATTTATAAGACATTCACTTTTTCTCTGTTTTAGCAAACAAAATTCACATCACAATAGGATACAATTTTGATAATTGCTCAGGAATTTCGAATAACGGTATGGAATATTAGGTATTATTATTTTTTTTTTGGTAACTTTTTTCACTTAAAACTGCTGTTTTCGTTGTTTTAGACGAGGGACCGACTCACCGTTGCTACAAAAATTTGGAACATGAGTTCCCTTTATCAAAAGGAGATTCAAATGCTTTCGTGAATCGATATATTATCTAATCCGAGGATATTTTAACTTATTCATCGGTGTTTGGCTAATATTCTTGTAGCTTCTGCTTGGAGTTCATCCATTTGACAGAAGATAACGTACCTTGCAGGCAAGACTAAAGCTTCCAGTTCAGCAGTTAAGTGACGTCTTATTATTGATTTGCTACTAGGTATGCCAAGGGCTGTTGCCATAGTGTCTCCATTGAATGAAGGCTCCAACACTACGAGACCACCGTGCACACCGCTGTCTGTAAATTAAAATAATATGTGACTAACAAAATTTCGGCATGATTCTATAAATTTTCAAATTGTGCCGTTTAGTACTAGTCCGGGAGCCAGGTGCAAATTTGGTTGATTATTTCTTCTCGAGAGATACTTGGTGAGATGCATCAGATAATAGTAATAAAAAGCCTCGTGAACGTCAGCTACGACTCGACTGGGGGGAGAGCAGCGGCAGCCCCCAAACACGAAGAAAAAAAAAATACATTCAGTCATTTCCTCCCAGCTGAAAATTTGTCAAATTGTAGCTAACCCAATATCTAGAAGAAAAAATACAATCAGCTGGCTATAGCATAGTGTATTATAACGTCAGGTGGTGCCTCAAACATGCAAAAAAATTATAACAATATAACCACTCCTCTTATCTTAACTTTCTCTTTACTTTCGCTTTGTTATAGCGATAGTATATGTCATAGCAGATAATGATATGTCATTACCACTAATAACCTTGTTTTCACTTTGGAGAGGGGGGATCAAACGGTCATGCGCACTAGTCCCAACGTCTTACCTTCACGAGTACTGGCCAATGAGAGCTTATGTATACCTAATAGATTTTTATAGAAGAACACTTTGTGTTGATAAGAGTACCTATACTACCTTTATAAGATTTGTGCAAATTAGAAATTACTTCAGACATAAAGTATCCCTTAGTGCAAGCGTATGCCATCTGTTAGGAAAATTAATTTGTTCTTTTTTTGTAATATAGTGTACCCCGTAGTGCAAGCGTTTGCCATCTGTTAGGAAAATTATTTTGTTCTGTTTTCTTGTAATTTGTCCGAAAAGAACACAATGAATAAGAAGGTGATTTTTGATTGGCTTGAAGAAACCGGATTGGCCAAATTGAAAAATAATCCAATGAAAAACATGAGAAGAACAATACAGGTAAAGGATATCCTTACCAAAGTGAAAAAGCTACGAGAAAAAGAATTAATCGAACTAACAAATATAAGATCGAGAGCAGAAATCACTGGATCTCCACTACAAAGCGATGACATTTCCGCAGAAAATAAAGAAAACAACTTAGAGCTTGAGGATGAAACGACAAAAAGAACGGATGACGAATTGAACATAGAATATTTGAATATATGTTTGAAAAAAGCATCAATGATCAAGAATATCCTTGAGTTGACGGCAAGAAGAATCAACAGAGGTTTAAATACTGAAAAATTCAATCAGTATGATGTGAGCCAGAAAAAAGAAGATTGGTTTCGTCCTAGGCACCATTCATTTCGCTACAAATTACCGAAGCGAGCAATTGAATGATTCATTACTAAATGTAATGAATGAATAAATTTCTTCTTTTCGAAATAAGAAACGAGGCATAAAACCTATTATTTCACTTGATAAAAAAAAATGTGATATAGCTATGATTGTACTAATTGTAATTTAATGTTGTATTGTAATTATTCTTGTATTCTTGTCTTATGTCTTATTGAACTTAATAAAGTTTTGTTCAAAATATAAACCGAATTTTCTTTTTTAATGAATATTTGAATATATTGATATTTTATCATAATTAGTTACTTTATTATTTAAGAAAAAATTCCATTGAGTCATAATCACTTTCCCCAATTTATCGAAATGCAGGGCCTTTGTGAATTTGTGAAGGCTTTTTATTACTATTATCTGATGCATTCTACTAATTACCGTTGGAGAGGAACTTGGTCATGTATATCTGTTACTGGCTCCCGGACTATACGTTTGACAAGTGAAAATTAATCTAAACATCAACTTGTGTGAAGTAGACCATATGAAATTTGTTTCCAGGCTGTTTAATTTGATGACAAACTTTTCAAGTGTAGAACACGAAAAAAGAATTGCGATGACGTTCTCTAGTGTTCTGGCTTAACATCAGCCTCAAAATGCTATAAAACAATAAGAAAACTAATGACATGAAGTTGGATGCTTTTGGATGCTCTTTCATTAATATGCCCTTGGAAGTAATCTGGTAATATATACCCATATTATAACAGGTGTTTTTTCGAGGTTTATAACTTAAAGTTGCCATTACTGTTCAAGATGGCTACCGATTTAACAGATGTCAAGTGATTTATTCTCAGTTTGGTTTGGCAATTCATCATGAATAGACTCACGCCTGAACAACGCTTGCAAATATTGCAATTTTATTTCGAAAATAATGGTTCTGTGCGGAATACGTATCGCGCACTACGTCCATTTTATTTTGTTTAGCGATGAAGCGCACTTCTGGTTGAATGGCTACGTCAAAAAACAAAACTGCCGCATTTAGAGTGAAGCTAATCCCCAAGTGTATGTCGAAACACCGTTATATCTAGAAAAACTGACTGTTGGAGCGTTTTATGGGCTGGTGGAATCATTGGTCCGTACTTCTTCAAAAACGATGATGGCCAGAACGTTACAGTCAATGGTGATCGGTATAGAGCCATGATTACTAACTTTTTCATTCCTGAATTGAACAACCATGATGTCCAGGAGCTGTGGTTCCAACAAGACGGCGCAACATGTCACACAGCTCGTGCCACAATCGATTTATTGAAAGAAACGTTTGGTGACCGCCTAATTTCACGTTTTGGATCTGTGAAGTGGCCTCCAAGATCTTGTGATTTAACACCGCTAGACTACTTTCTGTGGGGCTATGAAAAGTCATTGGTCTATGCGGATAAGCCACAAATTCTTGACCATTTGGAAGACAGCATTCGCCGTGTTAATGCCGATATACGGCCACAAATGTTGGAAAAAGTCATCGAAAATTGGACGTCCAGATTGGACTACATCCGAGCCAGCCGTGGCGGTCATATGCCAGAAATCATATTTAAAATGTAATGCCGTAAGATTATCTTGCGGATAAATGAAATTCATGTCAATCGAATAATCCATCGTTGTTTTAAGGCAATTTAAAGTTCTATAGCTCTAAAAAAAACACCCTTTACATTTATATGTGGTCTCCAAAGGCGCAATTGGAATGAAGGAGTCTCTGACTACACGCCAGTGCTACCTAATTATGTTTGGATTCATTATTTACTTTTTTGTTGTAGAATAAAGTATTACATTTACGAAAAATCATATGATAAAAAACGATATAAAATCAAATGAGAAAAGCATTGACGTAAAGTAAGGAGCTTTTGTACGTTTGTTCAAATTCATTATCAAAACGTTATCAAACAATTATCTAACACCATAGTACAAGGTTTTTCCATGGGAGGTTCCATTTTGATATTGAGAAAAAAAACAACAACTAATGTTATTTTTCATTATCAATCAAGGAAAAGTTAAATAAGCTTATGTATCAACATGTACTAAATTACCTTTCAAATTATCAGCGTATTCTCCCAGATCGATGCTTCTCGCCCATCTAATGAATCGATGATTCGTCCAAACCAATGGGTCAGCATCCATGGTCTCGCATTGATGTCGTCTTACAGCTAAAGCCTAAGTAAAAAATGTTATCATGGTAATAATTTACTTCACTTAAATTTTGAAGATACAGACCTGTCTGTCGTACTTCATTATTCGAAGTAGATGGATACCGTGAACTATAGAAGCTTGATGGAACTTTCTATTCACCCCTAAGTATTTTTCCAATTCTTTTTTGCTAAGATGTTCCAACATCCTTGCGTCTACCATATTTGACGCGAAATTCTCTCCATACTGAAAATTGATTCAACGGAATGAATAAAATGAAACTAAAAGACTGATTAGAGGAATGAAACAAAATTATGAAAAAACAACTGAATTCATTGAAACAAGTTGCTTCAAAAAAGATTTTGAGTCAGTATTATGTTTTTCTTTAGGTGTCGTCTTCGTATGAAGTTTGGCTATCATCAAAGCTATGTGTAATTTTGATACTGCATATCTGAGCAGTTGGTAATTGTTGCAATTGTACCATTCTCTTGAGGTCTTCAGCCATGAGTTTTTTTTTTGTTCCTATGGATCTTTTGCCCATTATCTTTCAGTATTCTCCATTGTTCTTTATCTTATTCATTTCAGTATTTTGGTGGATGATTTTTGTATTTATTGAAGTATGAATCAGGAATATGAAGCTTAATGGAAAAACTGGACCTAAAATATACTTTAAACAACTGAAAAACAAACACGATTATTGATTGGATACCATGGCGAAGAACTAAGTTCTCTTTCCTTAAGCAAATTACTTGTTTTTCTTCATTTTTTGACGGGCGAGTGAGTCGCTTCAGCGATCCAACGCTGCAGCTTTTCACCACCATTGTCGGAGTCATCACTTTGGCGAGTCTTTCTCGAGCCAAACATCATAGGTGCGCCCTTTCCCAGGCGATAACAGGGTTTCGTCCCGAGATTGCTGGTGGACTCATCAGTTAGGCAATCCAGGGATCTCTACCTAAAACACAACCTCTCACACCCTCGCATCGTGGAGAGGTGACTCTGCCACAATTCGGCGACCCTTGTAAATCCACCAAGGACAAAGTAAGTTTGGCGCGAAACCCATGACGCCATCTCTTGAGCAGACAGAGTCACTACATTTTCATTGGCTGTTATCATTAAATATGGAGGTTATCTCTACGACGAGATATCTGAACTTCATATCTTGCTCCATTGTCTGGCTATCAATTTCCAGCTTGCATTTGAGTGGGGTCTTTGATGTGGGGTCATGCATTTGTCGTGGAAATTGATAAAACCACCTGAAATTTCTTCGCTGTTAGATTTAACTGATGCAATAGTCTCTGAAGGTCATCTTCTCATTTCGCTATTGAAACTCATCATCGGCGAAGAGCAGTATTCGAATTTCTCTATTTTCAAATTTACCCTTTTAGTTTAACTACCTATTTTTTCAGCTCATCCATCATAATATTGAATAATATGGGGCTGAGGGAGTCACCCTGTCGAATGCCATTCTTAACATCTATTTCCTCGATAATTTCGCCGTTTATATCAGCTTGGATCTTGTTAGCTTTGCATATATTTTGAATCGTTTCAACAATGTTATGAGGTATCTGTTTATCGTTGATCAGATATAATACATCTGTCATCTTCAAGCTGTACTCGTACGTTGTCGAATGCCTTTCTTGGTCTATGAACCACATGAAAGCTCGTCGATTATATTCTTGGGTAATTACTGTGTAGATGATACAGAGGCAACCTCAATAAAATGCTTGCAAGGTCGTTCTCACCCCGCCTATTCTGAAGTAATCAACGCCGTCTTACCTTGCTTGATATCTTGCTTTGTTATTGCAATTGTAATATTCATTTTTGAGACTTATGTGCAAGATGTATTGTTAAAACTTTCAGATTGATCGTTCACCAAAAATAATTGTGAATAGAAGTTCGTATTTCAATATTCCACTATTGCAATTACATAATGACATATTGTATAATTTCATGTTTGGGCTGCATACACGTAGGAGCCTTTTAATTTTAATAGAAGTTTTAGATATCACAGAGTAAGTATTAGAAGGATACAGTGCAATAACTCATTATTAGAGTTAATAGAACAATTCAGAGATGGGTAGTACACTATATTCTTAATTAATTCATGAATATTGCAGGTAGAGACCGATCAACTGATATAATCAATTGACTAGAGGTGTAACAGGTCAATTGAAAAGTCCCAGGTCTACCATAGTGAAACACATTTTTTTTGGCAAAATTCGATTTTATTATCCAACATAGTTGCCTTCGAGGGCGATACAGCGATTATAGCGATCTTCCAACTTTTCGATACCATTTTTGTATTTCGATTTGTCTTTCGCTTCAAAATTGTCCTCAGTTTCGGCGATTACTTCTTGATTGGCGCTAAATTTCTTTCCAGCGAGCATTATTTTGAGGTCTGAGAACAGGAAAAAGTCGCTGGGGCAGAATCTAGCGAATACAGTGGATGCAGAAGACATTCGAAGTCCAATTCATGCAATTTTGCCATTGTTTTCATTGATTTGTGACACGGCGCATTGTCTTGATGAAACATCACCTTTTTTTCAAATACGGCCGTTTTCATCCTTTAAACGATCCAATAACGCTATATAGTATTCGCTGTTGATGGTCTGGCCCTTTTGGAGGTAATCAATGAATATTATTTCTTGTGCATCCCAGAATACTGATGCCATAACTTTGCCAGCTGACTGTTGTGTTTTTCCTCGCTTTGGATTCGGTTCATCGTGTGCAGTCCACTCAGCTGACTGTCGATTGGATTCTGGAGTGAAATGACACATCCATATTTCATTCATTGTCACATATCGACGCAAAAATTCGGGTTAATTGCACTTAAACAGCTTCAAACTCATTAACACGTTGTTGTTTTGATCGATTTTGAGCTCGCGCGGCAACCATTTTGCACACAGCTTTCTCATGTACGTGAATGTCCGTGATTGATATGATGTAAACTTTCAGATATCTTCACAATGTCTGCTATCTCGATCAACTTCACTTTACATTCAAAATTATTTTCTGCACTTTTTGGATATTTTCGTCGGTGACACCCTCTTTTGGGCGTCCACTGCGTTTGTCGTCTTCGGTGCTCATTTCACCACTTTTTAACTTAGCATACCAATCAGTGATGGTTGATTTTCCTGGTGCAGACCCCGGAAACTCTTCATCAAGCTAAGATTTTGCTTCAACTGTATTTGTCCCTTCAAAAAGCAATATTTTATCAACACACGAAATTCTTTTTTTCCCATTCTTTTAAATAACAGAAGTAGCTACACTGACAACGCAATATCTCACAAAATAATGGTCGGACTGCTGTCAAATTTTGACACGAATTATTTGAATGTTGGTACTAACTAAAAATCATATGACTTCAATACTAGCACCGCCATCTGCGCATCAGATCGGGGACTTTTCAATTGGCCTTGTACATTCACATAGTTTTTTCACAATATTTAATTTTGTTAGTAAAAGAGAATTTGGTTTACATGAAATATATTGTTAACGAGAAGTAACCAGACCATTCACTATAAATTACCTTGCTTCTCTAGCGTACAATACTTTTTGTAAATCATAGAAATACTGACCTGAGAGAGTCCTAAATCGGGTAACCATTCGCTAGAAACCCAAGTGTGGCCCAATTGAGAGATGCATGGATATCTTACTAATGACGGATGTCTGTGTTCTTCGACCGCAAGCCTAAGTTTTTTCCTGTGCATCGGATGAGTTACACCAAGACCGCATTCCAGTTCAAGGTCACTGAGCTCTAAGAGCACCTGGCCATGCAAAGGACCAATCTATAAGGTTTATACACACAATCATAGCTTTCACCCGGTAGGAGTCTCATAGAGCCAATTATCATTGAGAATGCAAGAAGCGAAAGATTAATTTAATTTGCCAAAAGAAAAAAAAATCAATATTCTCGAATGAACTGAAGGATTCGGCTATGTAATAATAATTATGGAAAAGGCTCAATCGAAACTGATGAAATAAAGCTCAACAATTTCCTTTGCCAATCAACGGATAATCGATGAATTTTGTTCAATATTCGTTGGAGACATAAAAATTTATATCAATTCAGAACCTGATACACTAAATGTTATCATGTCAAAAACGTAATAGAAATTGGCGAATAAAATGAAAAAATTTAAATTTCAATGAAACAATGCTCAGACATACGCCATTCAAAATAGTTATTTTTGTGCGTTCAGCCGCATAGGAAAAAATGAATTTCATGATTGGTGAATAAAGACATGACAAAATTTTATGATTAATTCAACTCTTTAATATTTGCTATTCACTTGCTATTGCTATTCACTTGCGTGCGGAAAGTGAATAGAGGGCTTTTTTCCGCACGAATTTGGAAAAGTACAACTTTAAGGACAAAAATATTCCTCTCTACACTAAAACGCAAAACCTAAGACAGTTGTATATTACCAGTGGCAACATATGGTCTAGAAACTATGGCAATAACGAAAAAAGTGGCAGAACAACTGAGAGTAACTCAAAGGGCCATGGAAAGGATTATGCTGGGTATAAGCTTGAGGGACAGAATTCCGAACACCGAAATACGAAAAAAGAGCAGGGTAACTGACATCATGAGTAGAATAGCAAAACTTAAGTGGCAGTGGGTGGCACATGTTACAAGGTCGAGTGTGAAGAGATGGTCACATAAAGTGACGTTTTGGACACCTCGAGAGACAAAAAGAAGTATAGGAAGACCGAGAAAAAGAAGCAATGGATGAGAACAGCAAAAGACAGAGAAGCATGGAAAAAACTGGAAGAGGCTATATGTCCGACACTGGATGAAAGAGGGCTGAAGAAGAAGAAGAAGAAGACTACTTTCCAAACGTCAAGGCGTGTGGACTGTGGAAAGTAATACTTTCGAAACGCTAGTAGGAAAAATATATTGAAGACATTTTCAGGAATCCTACGACTGAATGTCGAATTGGCCTTTCAGTTTAATACCGAAAAAAGCACAGTTTGGGTCATTTCTGAGTAATAAGGTAATTTTTCGAATATATTTGCTCTTCGGTTCTTGACCCGAAATGAATGTTTTTGTTTTCAAGACTCGAAATCCTTAACCCTTAATTGCATTGTGTACCAAGTTTGTATGTAAAACATATATTGTGGACTCTAAATTCTCTATTTGAAAAATTGGGGATGGAACCCAAAAATACTGTGAAGGATGTACGTAATGTTTGTGAGATCGATAGAATACAAAAGTTAGCCTGTGTTTGTATCACTGAAGCTATGGGAATTGAAGATCATTACAGATCTCATACCTCTTCATCTTGTGATAGATTAGCCCATGGAGCCATTCTAAGACTATATAGGGAAAGTACCCGCAATGAGGGAATAAGGAACCAAGGAGCCTGGTCCTCTATGGCCAATTACATAGGTATCATCAGCACACCTTCCCAGTAACGAAATGATAAAGAAAACTTGCATAGAAAAAACCTTCACTGTGATGCTAAGTAGAAAAGAAGATTGGAAAATGGATTCCACAATCCCAGCTCCCATAAAGACTACAATCAAATGGTGTACAGATGATCTAAAACGACAACGGGGACTAGTGCTATTGTATTCGGGGCTAGCATCAAATGCTTACTATGGTGTCTGTCCAAGGGTCTTTCAAGTAGAGATACTTGCAATCGAAAGATGAGTGGAAATGAACTCAGTAAGAAGTTATCATAAATATAATATAGTGATACAATCAGACAGTCAGGCTGCAATCGAAGCATTGAGCTCTCATAGCATCTATTTTAAAATAGTATTGTAGTGCCGAAGAAACCTCAACGAAAAAATAATAATCAGGTCTGTTCAGTCTGACTTCGCACTTGAGAATTAAAGGAAATGAAGAGACCAACACACTTGCCAGAAAACGAACACAAACTCCTTTTATTGGCCCAGAACCTTTATATGGTATAGGTAAATGTATCTACGAGCAAGAGTTTCGAGAGATGAAAAAAACCGAAAAAAAAACTCTCTGGGTTGGATTATTCTAAAAAATTCCTTTGAAACTTTGATACTGCGAGATCGAAGACGTGTCTGGATCTTAGTGAGAATATGCTACACCTCCTCAGTGGATTCCTTACAGGGCATTGCCGCCTTAGGAAGCAAGAGAATGAGTCTAGCAGAAAACGACTAGTGCAGATTATGTGGGGAGGAGGAAGGAATTCACCTGGTGACGGAATGCCTCGCCATCGCTAGCCAACGCATAAAATGCTTTGGACAAGAAACATGTAGAAGTGAGGGATTATCCTCCTTGAGGCTATCCCAAATAATGGAAGTCATTAGAACTCTGGAACTGGGGGGCGAGCTGTAAACTACGACGACTATTGTCGAGAACAGTTCTGATGAGGACACAATATACCATAAGGTCACGATGCAATGAGACTCCCCTTAAATCTACAATATACATTTGACAAACATTCAAAACATATCTAGAACGGTTTTCAAGAGAATCGGTGAGCTTTATTCCAATACAAGCGAAAAAAAGGTGTCTCAATAAATGCGGAGCTTCTACTCAACTACTCATCTCTATCTTTCGAATTACCTTTCCGCTCTTGATATTCTCAGCACATCTGGCTCCGTACTGTGGCATCCCAAGCGCGATTTCTATCCAAGCTAAAACGGTGGGAGCCCTCCACCTCTCCATTGGTATCGTGGATGCCTCCCTCAGTAACCTCAATTTTTCTGCGTAACCTTCTTCCGTGAGAGGTGACCAACTTCTATACGGTTCGAATGCGTGTTCACCTGTAATTTTGAAATCAACGGTTGGCATGATAAATTCATAAATTCGGATAAATTGATTGCAGGGCAATTATGAATTTGAAATACAGGTCATTGAAATGAGATTTGAGTTACTACTGTAGTAGTTGAATAAATTTTATTATTTCATATTACTTAGATCTATCAAGGTCATATGTGAAGTTATGGAGTTTCGTCCATAACTAGAGAACCCCTGAAGCTATCGCTTTGAGAGCTTTTGGTTTTTTCATACAAATTTGATGAGATTTCTGTTTCTGTTAGAACTTGAAGACTCAATTTGGTTTTTCGCAGTGCATCAGTTGAAGAATATCTTCTTTCGGCCATAACTTCAGAACGCCTGAAATTATCGCTTTGCAACCTTGAGATTTTTTCATGCGAATTCAATAAAATTTTTGTTTCTGTTAAGAAAATCCTATCATTACATTTGAAATTTCAGAGAAAAATGAACAAAACAATGAACTTCTGACTTAGCGCTCCCTATCGGAAGCAGCTGAATCAAATTCATCATGAGTATACTTCTTCCTTAATCAACAAGATGTTGTCTCTCAAATAAGATTTAATTTGCTCAAAAATGTTGAGCCAAACTGAAGTTACAGACATTTCAATCAGTCAGATTGCTATCTTTCCCCCACCCTTATTTGATGTCACAAAATCGAAAGTGACAATTCAAACAGATAGAGGGTTTTCCAAGGTTTACAGTAATGATATTTTTTCTTCAACTTAATATGAAAATTTTTGGAAAAAATGCATTTTTCTACTCGACGATAGCTATTACGCCCCCTAGTGGTGGAGGTATGAACTTCAAAACAATTTCCAGTGTTTTTTTTTGTTTACTTTACTGGTAAAAATTTTTACCGCAAGTCTCTACGATGAGTGGTTCCTTAGATATAGCCGCTTACCTCGCTTATTTGCCCACCCTGTACATACCCGATAACCTTTCTGTTTCAAATTAACTTGACCTGTCTTCGACTAAGACCGAACTTGAACTTCCTGACCTGACTTGAATATCGACTTCCCTTCTTTCGGCTTGACCACACCCTTAGGGAAAGTACCATCCCCTAGTCCAATAAGAGTTTTGCCGTACCGCCCACAAAGCTCTTCGCGGATTTCTGGAAATCAAATATTCTCGAAGGACTAGAACTTGATACACAGATGTGACACATCTGGTACAACCGTCTTGTCTTCGATCTTTTCTAACCCCTAAGTTCGATCGAGTAATCGACCCGACATGTCTTCGACATCTCGAAGAATTAACACTTCCTTATATACAAAGCAATTCGTTCCCTGTAAATTCATTGAAACTGTCATGCCCTCGACACTTGAAGAAACTAATAGGTCTCCAAGCATCCCATCTCAATTATTTACAGGGAACATTAACTGGATCCTACATTTGTTTTATTGAGAAACATATTTAATTGGTGTTTCAATAGAGATGGTACAATATAAAATTGAAAAAAAAACCCATAAATTATTCAGTGACAACAATGTGAATTTTTTTTGACATTCTTATGTCATTTGTGTTCAGGAGATTATGCCATTTAATCATGGAAATATACACGCAACTAAACACAAGTGATATAAGAAATGTCAGAAAAAAATCACATTGTTCACATTATAACAATTTCAAATCTATTCTATAGGAAAAGCCTAAATCTTTTTAACACTTATATAAAAAAAAAATGACTCACTTGTTTCTTGTAGGGAACTGGCCTTGTTTCTATGCCTTGAACGCGCAAAAACCCTAGAAATACTACCCCATGTTCCGCCCCTGCCTCCACTGGTTCTTGTCTGTGGCTGTTTTGGTCTTCGACTTATACTGATTGGTTCTGGTTCTATCGGCGAACTGAGTTGTTCCACAGACCTAGAATATTACATTAATGCAGATTGTAATGTCTGTTATTGTTTATTACAGAAAATTTGATGATTATTCATGAAATGAGGAATACAAAGAGTTCATTAACTGAACTAAATACAAAACAATATATTAAATGAGGAATGATTTGCTGAACAGCATCTTGGTCCCTTCGTTGTGTCTTTTCAATTCGTTATATCTAATTTCAAGAATTGCATTCCGAAAGAATGATAGAATTGAGACCTTTGTTTTCAAATAATTGAGTTTTTGAACAGAATAAAAGCCAGGCCATTATAACAAAATCACTTCTTGAAATAACGCCGAATAATTTCGATTTGATTCGAATATCATCCTCCAGGCTATACAATGAGCATACTAAGTGACTGTAGTGTCTGCTCGAAAGGTGGCGCTATGGACGTCGCGCAACACTTCAATGCGGCCCCTGCAGGTTTAAGGGAGCCGCCGCGCTGCAGCAGAGTCACTTCTACCAGCCCTAGGAAAGATAATAGAAAGAGTAGTTGCCAAGAGACTCAAAGAAGAAACCGAAAAGCTGAATATTCTACCAACAGAACGATTCGGATTCAGAGATAAACATTCAACGGAACAACAACTTTTCCGACTAACAGAGTATATCACCCAGGGCTTTCAAAACAAACAAGCTACTGGACTGCTACGTCTGGATGTAACAAGAGCATTTGACAGAGTATGGCAGGAAGGACTAGCCTATAAGATGAAAACAGTAGGGTACTCAATTAAGATGTGCCAAATCATCAGAAATTACTTGAGGGATAGAAATTTCTACGTTAAATTAGAAGACGAAAAATCAACGCTAAGAAACTTAGAAGCTGGAGTCCCACAAGGCTCAGTATTATGACCTCTCCTGTATAATGTATACATCCATGATATACTAA
This sequence comes from Harmonia axyridis, assembly GCF_914767665.1. NCBI lineage: Eukaryota > Metazoa > Arthropoda > Insecta > Coleoptera > Coccinellidae > Harmonia > Harmonia axyridis. The sequence continues at coordinate 56,436,015 of NC_059502.1, read as the reverse complement.
GGAATCCGAGAAATTTGCTTGCCCTTTATGCGGATGACACAGGAATAGCAGTCAAACACAGAAGAGCAAATATCATACACCAAAGATTACAAGAAGCAGCAGATGAAATAACCAAATGGTGCATTAAATGGAAAATTGAAATAAATGGACAAAAAAGCCAAGCTATCCTACTACAAAAGAGAAGATTACAAATGGAGGAAAAATTATCAATTGACGGCAACAAAGTTGAATGGCAAAAAGAAGCAAAATACCTAGGTGTGATCATGGATACGGGACTAACGTGGAAACAACATGTTAAGTATGCGGTGGATAAAACCAACAAAGCGATGAACCGTCTATACCCAATCATCGGAAGAAGAAGCTAATGGACATAAACACCAAACTCAGGATAATTAAAGCCGTTGCCAGACCCCATCTCACGTACGGCTCAGTGGCTTGGGGATACGCGGCAAAGAACCACATCAAGAGAATTCAATCAACGGAAGATGAATATCTAAGATGAGCAATAGATGCCCCTTGGTTTGTTAGAAACATCCAAATCCACAGAGACTTAAAATGGGACAGAATAACTGACTACATGAAGAAAAAAGCCGAAAGAATATTCGAAAAATTGATAGAACATCCCAACGAAGAATTGAGAAGATTAATTGACTACGACCCTGCCGAAGATGCAAGAAGAATGAGAATATACCGCAAAAGACCCAGCGATCAATTGCGAAACGATGACCCTAATATATAGGAAACTCAAAAAACACATCAAATTGAAGAAACAATCCGAATAAAAAGGACTCTCGAATAACCCAGCACAATAGTGTGCAAGTAGAAATTTATCCGACCAAGAGATAAATGGTTTATAGGCTTTATGCCCGAAACCTAAGAATCAGCAGGTTAGGTTTAGTGAGTATTCTCGCTTAGATGAGCCTGGACCCTCACACTTGTTCCTTTGGATAAGGTTCGTCTGTAAATGGATACCCCCTGCTGCTTTAACAAAAAAAAAAAAAAAAGCAGAGTAACCGCTACACGATGGTGTGGGAGGGTGTCTTAGGCAGAGAGTGATGGATTGTCTAACTGATGTGTCCACCAATGATCTCGGCACGTAACATAACAATCCTTAGGCAGAGGGCACGCCTATATACATTCTGGCTCACGAACGACTCGCCAAACAACTTTAAAGAAATATTACGACTGTATGAAAATCATTGAAATCTTAATAAGCAAAACCAAGAAAATAATTATTTTTTAGACGAAAACCTTTTCCATTGAAGAATGAAGAACGGACATATTTTCCAATTTTTCAAAATAAGAATATATATTAATTATAGTTCAATGGAGCCAATCTTAGAATGAAATCAAAACTAATTGGAGTTGTTCTCAGTAGTAGTTTTATTTTAATAACCTGACCCTTTCTACTTCAAAAACTCAATTGATTGCGTTATTTTCATTTTGATTATTTATTTTAATAGTTTGCATTGAAAGAGGAAATAAGGAAGCATAATGTAAAATTATGTTTTTTCTATGGATGTTCTGTTATGCTATTATTGCATTAATATCACTCACCTGGACAAAACACTTGAGTCAATAGATCTAGAGAAATTGTTAGCATTTAGTGGAGATAGTGTTGGACTACAGTCTTTAGTTGTAATAGCTGCAAAAATTAGGAAAACATGCTTTATCCACTTTTGTTAGACCAAAAACCAACTTATTATTATATAAAATAAGCTCGAATGCAGTCTTCAAAACCTGAAACCAGTTTGGTTTTTGTTTTAGACTATAAAGGTTAGTAACTACAAAATTATAAATCCTCAAACATTTTAAATTAGTAATCAAATCAACTAGCCCTAACATGCTTTTGGTCAAGATTGACTTTATGTGAGAATTGAATTGCATTATTTTTTTTTTCTGTATATAGGTAACAACAAATCGATATCGTTGAGTTCATGAGTATGACTTTTTGTAAGTATTCCATCCTGTTCCCGACTAAATTATATCTCATTCGGTTCTTTGAATTTCTGGACATATGATATTTGTTGATTAAGCTTGAAATGCCACCCTTCAATGTTGCCGTCCTAGGCGATCACCTACTTTGCCTCCCCCCTAGCGACGGCACTTGATTGATCAAACAATTGCAAACGCGCTTTGTTCACATGACACATCGAACATAAGCCACTCTCATTGTATCGAGCTCGTTCTTGGATCACAAATATGTTTAAAAACTTGGCTCTAGAATACCTCGCCAAATCCTATTTATTCACAACTATCCTCCACATCTCAAAAGACATCCCTGTCCCGAGCATACAAATTGTTTTTCTGCCACCTAAGGTCACATACGAACTGCCCTTAGATCATGGTAGTATCAAAGTGGTTAAACAAAAGGGGAAACTTGAGGTATATGAAGGAGGAAATTTTAAACGAAACTAACTATTAATGTCTTACACCCTAAATATTTTCCTACTACAGCTTGGTATGAAATTAACACATTCGTTCTGAAGGCTGCATTCGAATTTTCAGACGAGACAGATTCCACTGACATCACATCAACAGAATCTGAGCAAATTCTTCAAAATTCTCCCGAATTCGTGACAGTGGAAGACTTTCTTGTAACTAGCAACACTCATTTTACGTTTCGAGCATTTTAGGATTTTTTGTACTTTTCCGAGCAAGACGCTTTTGGAAGAGCTTCGTAACGAGGTTTTAATGTAATCCATTAGTGAAGTCCTAAATTCTACTTAAAGATCCGTCACCTTGCATAAAGAATTCGTTAGTCGTATTAGGAATTTCAAAAATCTGATTAATCAATTAATCATTAATTAAAACAACAAGAAAACGAATCTACTAGAAACATTTCATATTTAGATGATTGACCCCTCAAAATTTGTTAAGGATATCTAGGGTAGTGAACCAAAGAAAGCTGTGATACTTACTTTGGTACATATGTGGTGGCGGTAACGAAGAAACTATAGAAACCGAATCGGCATCGATATTTCCACCTTCTATGGTTATCGTAGGAGTTCCATCGGTGGTCGAGTCGGACAGATTACCGGCAATAGAAGTAGCACCGCTTTCCCTGTCAGAACTGACCCTAACACCCGAATCGGCACTGCAACTGCCACGGTCTCCGGAGATCAAACCTAGGCCGTGGTGACCTGAGATCAAACCTCCCGAACCGGGTGTTAGAGCTCCACCGTTTATGCCATGCCTAGGCAGCGAGGCTAGTGATTCCTGGTCTGATAAACAGCCGCTAGAAGCAAGCTGTCTGCGGGCCTGTAAAAAATAAGATAAATTCAACGAAATTGCAAGACTTAAAATTGTTGACGATAATGTCGACGTTCATGAAATTGTTCAAACTTCATACATGCTCACAGGGCCATAGAACTCATGCAATGTACGTATATAACTTGCAGCATGACTAGTAAAGACAATAAGTTAATTATTGAATTATACAGGTCGAGTTTTTGCCTTGCACATATATTTTAACAGTAGGTTCTTTTCCGATTAGGTTTGGATGAATAGATTTTGTCATTTTAAATTTTCATAAAGAGTTATGGCACCTGTTGAAACCTGCATCAAAAATAAGACATATACCATATCAACCTTATGCCCACCAATCACGAGGCGTTTTTTCGAGCGTTTGTAATCCAGGCGTCCAAATGGCTGGCTTCCAAATGGCAGCCAGTCTACACTGACCGCCATCCCAGGCTGCCATCGAAACCTGCCACTCGAGAGGTTGTTTACTTGTTTTATTGAGTATCCGGGTCGGATTTCTGATGGTCACAGACAGCTGGCAATTTATCAGGTACTGCCGGAACTTCGTAGCGTACCAAATTTTTGTGCAAAATGAATGTATGTTTTGATGGGTTAAAATATTGTATGCTCGTTGTAGACATTACAAATGCAAATACAAATACAAATACAGAAGCATTTTTGATAGGTTTCATCGAAATATTGAGGCAGAAAACTTGTCAATGGAAAATAAAAAGTTCAGCATACGCAAACAGGAATATCAAAAATAAAGCCCATGGGGAACTAGTAGAATATTCCAAAGGAAAATTACAGAATGAAAGAGTAGATGTGAATTTCAATTTGGCTGATATCGTTTTCCATCGTTATTGGCATATCTTCCTGTTTACATTGAAATAAACATTCATTAATTTGAGATCTTTCTTCCCTGGAATGTCCCATTTGAAGGTAGTCGTCCTAGTCAATCAGTATTTTACCGATGAATGCCGTAATCAAAAAAAATTTTTTTTTGCAATAACTTTCGGAAGAGAGTGTAAAACTTTGCTTCCGCCGTTTTTCAATAGATAGCTGTAGCGGTAAGTGGTAGTCCAAGTAAAAAGATCGTAGATGTCATACAATAAGCTTAGGTATTCGTAAACATAACGCTTCCTAAATATTAGTCGATTTGTGTCTGCATCATGAAGTTATTCTCGATTAAACATGTCAGCTTACGAGCCAAATTCTCGTCATTTGCGGGAGGTTTTAATTTTATGCTTTAATATGAAGAAATCTGCGGCTGGGGCTCGTCGAATTCTCTCAAATACCTATGGTGAGGACGCGTTTAGTGAAAGAATGTACCGAGAGTGGTTTTAACGCTTCAAGAACGGTGATTTTGACTTCGAAGACCAGCATGGAGGTGGAAGAGAGAAGGTTTTCGAAAAGCAGAATTGGAGGCATAGCTTGATCAAGACTCGTGTCAAACGTAACAATAATTGGCAGGATCATTGGGAGTGACGCAGAAAGCCATTTCAAAACGCCTGAAAGTCATGGGAATAATTCAGAAACAAGGAAATTGGGTGCCGTACGAGTTGAAGCCGAGAGATGTTGAACGGCATTTGTTTGCTTGTGAACAGCTGCTTTCAAGGCAAAGACGGAAGGGATTTCTGGATCACATTGTGACTTTCGAGGAAAAATGGGATCATTACGATAATCCCAAACGCAAGAATCATGGGAATATCTCGGCCATGCTTCACAATGACGGCCAAACTGAATATTCACGGTTCTGAGGTTATGCTCAGTATTTGGACCAGCTCGGCGTAGTGTATTCTGAGTTGTTAAAACCGACTGAAACAATTACAGGCGATCGTTATATAACGAAATCAATGCATTTAAGATGAGCCTTGAAAGACAAACGACTGCAATACAACGAGAGATATGATAAAGTGATTTTACATACACGACCTAGCTGACCAGCACGTCTGGTCTGGAAGTTAAAAATTGGATCAATTCATGGACTGCTACAAAAGCGATCATAAATGTATAAAAAGTTTTTTACAATAAAGCCTCGAATTTCTTGTAAAAACGGCGGAAGCAAAATTGTACGCCTATGCTAATGTGAAACAAAATCTAAAAAAAAATATCTAATTAGCGCCTATAGCAGGATATTTATGAATCTCCATTAAAATATGATATTATCTCAAAAATTTCCCTAATTCAGTGATCTCATTAAACAAATCCTTATTCCCTTTTGGATGCTAAAATCCCCAAAAAAGGGAAAATTCCCCGCAGTTGGGTACACTGATTGAAAACAATTCCCAATGAAATACTCACCTCTTGAAGTTGCTCTTGCGCTATCTGAAGCTGAACCTCCTTGGCATTCAGTTGGGCAGCCAGAGACAAACTTCTTTCCGCCTCGTCTCTAGCGTGCCTCAGCAAACTCCAGCGCTCTCTCTCGCGCTCCTCCCTTTCCGTAGAGAGCTGTTGCACGGAACTGTTCGTGTCCCTTACCCTCTTGAACAAAAAAGAGTCGAAATTACTGCTCGATCAACGTCAGAGACTTCCAACGGAATGATTACGGGCTAGTTTTTGTTATCATTAGTCAGTTCTTCTACTGGCTTTTTATCGTGACGAATCAAATTATTATCAATGCCGAAGATATATACAACTCGACAAAAAGTGATGCTTGAAACTACTAATCTGACATCAATTCATTCCTCAGAGTAATAAACATTGATAGAGGAAGCATATGTCATTTTCAGTAAGAGAATTTTGTCCTCAACATGAACTATCAAATTTGACATGAAGCGAGAGAAAATGAAAACATATAAGGTATACGATATTTCATTCAATTCGCCCAATTCTTCACAGACGTATATCCCATAGTAAATCAACGTTTCATATTAACTCAAAATATATTGAAATAAATAGATTCCTAAATATATCATTATCCTCAGCATTATCTGGCATCTACTGAAAAATCTCCAACATATATGTGTATAAAGCTATTCAATTCACTACCAGTACACATAAGAGAAATAAGTGATTTCAAATCGTTTCGGAAAGAGATCTACAGGTTATTGCTTCATCAAGAACCTTATAATATCTCAGAGTTCCTCTCAGGATTGAATTCGTTAATTTAATTTGTATTTTGGTTTTTCTTTTGACGTTTCCCAATTTTATTGTATAGAAGAATATGTAATGATTTTTGGAGAATAAAAATGTTTATTATTATTATTATTATCAGAAATTCAGAAAACAAACTTCAAGCGCGCCAAACGACGTGATACAACCAATGACACTAGGAGAGCAAAAGTTGCCAAACCTTGGATTTTAGCAGGTAGATACAGAAAATAATAAATATTCTGCTCATTATAAATTCGACAACGAACAATATCGGATTCCAAATATTCAAATTTGCATATTCAATCGAGAATCACTCAAATAAATGTATTTCATTCGATGTAATATACATTCATAACGATATAGTGAAATTGTGGATTTGAAAAGATATCACAATCTGACAACGTAATCCAACCATGTTGGGGACATGTAAAAATTGCGTATACTACCTACTACTATATGTTTATTCAAAATGTTTTTCGATAAGAACTTCTTTTTCAATATGGTCACAGCTTGAGATGTTTCAAACACTGGTATGCACAATTACTTTTGAAAAGCCTCAAGAGGGAACACGATCTCATGGCTGCTCAGTTTAAAACGAAATTTTAGATATTTCTTCTTACAAATCAACGATTTTTCTGGGGTTTTTACATAAAAATGAATATTGGGCATTATCGTGACGAATCAAATTATTATCAATGCCGAAGATAAACACAACTTTTAATTTTATTTTTTTGTTGTCTGGGATTTTAGATTTGATTTTTACTATATTTGAGACACTATTATACAGGGTGTTTCCTAAACATGCGGCAAAAATTCAGGGGGTTGTTCCTTGGACTATTCTAAGAATATTTTGTCCTTTGATGATTTTTGAAAAACCTATTTGTTTCGAAGATACAGGGCGAACAACATTTTTCATATTTTTAAAATTAATAATAGTTTAAATAAAAATGCGTACCGCACTGTATTTACTTAGTAGGTACAATTTATTTTCAAATTTGTTTAACAACATTCCAATTACTAAAAACGGCCAGTTTTTTGACTAAAAATTGCTAATACATCACAAAACGAATTCAAATGAAAACCGTGTTTGATCTGTATTCCTTTACCATCTGCACTTATCAATTTTTAGTCAAAAAACTGGTCATTTTTAGTAATTGGAATGTTGTTAAACAAATTTAAAAATAAATTGTACCTACTTAGTAAACACAGTGCGGTACGCATTTTTATTTAAAGTATTATTAATTTTAAAAATATGAAAAATGTTGTTCGCCCTGTATCTTCGAAACAAAGAGGTTTTTCAAAAATCATCCAAGGACAAAACATGCTTAAAATAGTCCAAGGAACAACCCCCCGAATTTTTGCCGCATGTTTAGGAAACACCCTGTATATTCATTAATGCTGGTAACGAAGCACTGGATGGACTGGAGTAAGGTATCCTTTTGAACGGAGTTAGGCTGAACAATATTCGATACGCCGACGATACATTGTGATAGCTGACAGTTTGGGGGCTGATGGACCGAATCACGAATCACAGTCAACAATATGGTCTTAATATTAATGTGCAGAAGACTAAACAGATGATAATGAGCAAAGCTAATATAACAGGAGCTCACTTGTACGTGCACAGAACTCGAATAGAACGAGTGAAGCAGTACAACTATCTTGATACTGCAATAAATGAGCAATGGGACAACGCACAAGAACTAAAATAGGAAAGGCTAGGTCGGTCTTCAACAGAATGAGTGCCATCTTCAAGAACCACAACTTATCTCTGGAAACAAAGGTAAGACAACTAAGATGTCTTTTCCGTATTACTGTATGGCAATCTTGATCACTAACAAAATCACCACGAAAAAATTGGTAGCTTTCGGAATGTGGCTATACAGAAGAATGCTCAAGAAACCTTGGATAGCTCACATAACAAATAAAGGAGTGCTAAAGAGAATGAGAGAAGACCTGGAAATCATTTATACAGTTAAGAGAAGAGAGCTCGAATACCTGGGGCATATTATGAGAAATATAGAGAGATACTCCCTACTGCAGAATATAATTCAAGGAAAAGTAGTAGCTAAGAGGGGACCCGGAAGAAGAAGAATATCATGGCTGCGGAACCTGAGAACCTGGTTTGAGAAAAGTTCAGCAGAACTGTTTCGAGCTGCTACCAACAAAATATGATTGCCAATATTCGAAGCAGATAGGTACTTGAAGAAGAAGAAGAATGTAGGTACATTGGTTTTATTGTCAGTCTTTAATGGACTAGTTTCCATTTTTTTTAAGGATTAATTCTGAAAATTTAAGCAAATGAAACAAAAATGTGGAAGAATCATGGAAATATCTCTAGAAATGAAAAAGTTATGGAACTTTGAAGTTGCGCTTGGAAGAATAATTTCCTAGTCTAGTGTGTGACGTCACGCCACTTACACGAGGCGACTGGTATTCGCAGAGTGCTTACGAATTCATTGGTGTACAATCACTCGTGCCGTTCGTGTCGTGTTTTGTTCGTTACACGATGGCTGAAATAAAAAAAAAGTCTACAAATATTGTATTGTGCCTATGTGTGCAAGCACGACAAGCAAACCCCAATAAATTGTTTTTTCATGTACCAAATGACATGAATCAAAGGAAGAAGTGGTTCAAATTAATGAGGCGTGGCTTAATTGGACCTGAAACTACTTCATATGTGTGTGAAGATCATTTTGATGTAAGTACCTATCAGTACTAGCTGTCTATTTCTGATAATAAAAATACTAAGGTGTGTGTTGGTTTGAAATAAGTTATTGAGTAAAAATAATTTTGTCCTTTCACGAAGCCTTCTTCCATTATGGTGACATAAAAACAAAACTCGAGTTAAAACTACACTGTACAACTACAAACAGCGCGAGAGCCTTGGCGCGGCTAAGTATTTAAACGTAATTTATGGTGTAGCGATCACAGGCAAGTGGCGTGACGTCACAGACGAGTTGAAGAGCAAAGACGTTCCGCGCTAAAATACGTAAATTTAAATAATCTATTTCTCAGTCATTTATTGATGGATTTTCAAAATTTTTCCACTGATTTATCAGTTTTGCTCTATATTTTAATTCTATCGTGTCAAATATAGTATTATCAACATTACTAAACTAGTCTATTGAGTAAATACAAGGTGAATCTATAAGTAGTGGAACTCGTCAAAAAGTGATGACTGAAACTACTAATCTTTTTCGAACAACTGACATCAATTTTACCAATTTGTTTTTCATTAAGAACTTAGTTTTTCAATATGGTCACATCTTAAGATATCTTGAACACTGGTATGCCAACTTACTCTCGAAAAACCTTAAGAGGGAACACCACCACGTGGCTACTCAGTTCAAAACTAAATTAGAGATATTTCTTCCCACAAATCACCGATTGTTTTGGACACTATAAAAATGATACAAATATTACATAACGTAAAATTCAGTATATTTTCGGCCAACATAATCGTACGCCTAAGAGATTCCACTCGAAACTATGAAAATGGTGTATCTGTGAAAGTTACATCTCGTCAAATTCAGGATATTTTCGGTCAACATAATCGTCCTTCTGAGGCCGCTATTACGAATTTGATCGATAAATTTGAGTTGACAGGCACGATACATAATGTGCCCACACCAGCACGTGTTCGAGCAGGTCGTTCAAGTGACATCGCAGCCACGTGCCACAGTGTTAAACAAGTTTCAAATTTGTCAATTCCTCGATTTTCTCAATTATTGGGATTATCTACAATAGCCACATGGTGAATTCTGCGTAAGGATTTAGCTTTAAAGCATTACAAGGTGCAAATGTGCAACAATTGAAGCCGACCGATCATTCACATCGCCGAAGATTCGTTCATTTAATTCAAGAACAACCCGTTGTTTGGATTTTATATTTCAGACTAAGTCAAAAAGCAAAATAGTCGCATTTGGGCTTCTGAAAACCCTTTACATACTGAACGAGTCACTGTATGGTGAGTTGTGACGTCTGGAGGAATGATTGGGCTGTTTTTATCGAAAATTCGGCTCGAAATGCGGTTAACTTAACATCTCAATTTTTGCCTATTTTGGATATCACTAACATGTGGTTTCAGCAGAACGGTGCCACAAGTCACATAGCCACCGTTACAATGAATTGAAAACCGAATTTCTCGATCGCATAATTTGAAGAAATTCAGCCGTTAAGAGGTATCACCATTAGTTCAAAACGAAATTAGAGATATTTCTTCTTACAAATCACCAATTTTTCTGGGGTTTTCACATAATTTCCTTGAACAATAATCTAGGTACATGGAAGAAAGTAAATATATTCAATTTATGAATGGCAAAAAAAATTGGTGAATTTTCTTTTTTCGCAAAACAATTGATTTCATGTATTTCTTACAAAGAACTGATATATTCTTGAAATATTCGTGAAGAAAAAATATCAAAAATCATTATAAAAGAAGTAAAACTATAATTTCGTGAAAGTAGTCCTACAGTGCTGCCCTCTTCTCTCTTCTGCGAAAAAAGGAAGAAGATGAAGTAAATGTACAACTTCCTACAGCGTAAAAAGTTTGGTTATCGCAGGATCGCCAGAAGGAAAATGAATAGAGACCAAAATTTGACTAATACGCGTGGTGGTAATTCCTCTTAAGTGGCCAGCTCGATCAAGTGATTTAACAATGCTAGATTATTATCTGAGATTATGTCAAAGAAAGAGTCTATTCTATACGAAATCAATTCGATCGATTGCAGCCAAATTCAAAATTCGTGAAGTGATTTACGGAACAGACGCACCATTTTGTCGAAAAGTGAAGTCGAAAACCCTGTTTTTAAGGTGGATAATGAGATCAGCTCAAGATTTTTCTTGGAACTTGAAAGTGTTATTTCATATCAACACCCATATAATATCAACTAGCTTTGCGCGCCGGAGGGGCTCCGCCCTTTGGAACCCACTATAGCGGTAGATCCCTCACTGGGTATCCGCATAAAAAAAAATATTTTTTTTCGGACACCCAGGATCGTGAGCTGATTTTAGACGATCCACCCGGTATACTGGTTTGATTCTAGGAGGGGTACTCCATATGACTTTTTTCCTAGGACCTACCGTTTGGCCCCAGCTCATATGGAAATATTTTATGCAAATAACTTTTCATTCTAATAAAAATGGTACAAATAAAGTGTATCAAATTTCTATCATTAAAGAAAACATCAAACCTCAAATATCCAGATAATAACTAATCAAATTTTAGATTGTGACCCTCAATAGATTTTTCGTCGTGGTGCTGTCAAATTGCCCACAAAGGAATGAGACTTGTATATCAATCCACAACATCCCATTTACTCGAAAACCGCGAGAAAAATCGAAAGAGAGAAAGGTTTAGAAGTTTTCCTGGGACTTCGAGACGATTTCGAGGGGGGTCTTATTCTTGTCATTTTTATTCTAGATGGTCTCGTTTTGGCTGTCATTTTGTATACCTACATACCTGGATTCTTAGTGAAAGGGCTATATCATATAAGACTTTGTAGTCACGGAAATATTGGGTAATATATTTTCGATATTCCTTTCAATGTTTCTGGTTAAGCGATAAATATATGATATTCTGCATGAGACTTCACATTGTGTTTTTACATCCAAACACAGATTTTCAAACCGATTGATACTGCAGTTCTGAAACTGATGGACTGACAGAATCGAATTGGAGGACGTATTCGACATCAGTAAGTGGAACCTTATTGTTTAGGGCCACTCCTGGCTCGAAATACTTAAAATACAGACATTTTGACGAGATGTTAGAGCAGTTGGTTCGTAAAAGGATCTTTCAAAAATTAGGTCAAGGATGAATTGAGTAGGACATTCATTTAGGTTTATTCATGCATAATTAAGTATTGATGGAAGTGCAGGTCATATTGTTGAGTCCAGTGCCGGTCCATAGACTGGGCGCAGGAGCCGGAAAGTGCCTGGACCTAAGCGGAATTTTGGTTTACACAACTTTCGATAACAGAAGATGAAAAATTCATCAGAATAATTATAAATGACAATGAAGATTCTAGATTGTGACCTAATAATACGGCAGTTCACAAATAATAAGTCCCGAAAAAAAAATGTTTTTTTTGAGTGAATGTTATTTTCAATTTCCTATGAATAATTGTCTTTTTTTCCTTGGCTATTAAATGTAACAATTAAATTGGATATTTAAATTCAATACTTTTTGAAGTGTCAGCGATTCCAAGAGATTGACCAGGGTCCAAGCCATCGAGGGGGAGCATCGGTCTTCTGTGCCCAGGGCTCAAAAAGACCTTAAACCGGCACTGGTTGGATCAATTGGAGAAAGAATCTCGTGACCGTTTATTTCGAAAAATAACACGCTAATTCGATAATTCTGGCTTTAACTTGAAGGATCAACAATTGCCGGAGAAATAAGATTTAATTTTTTCCATTTTTCGATATTCTGATTGTTGCTCTTGAGCCATGATTCGTGTTTAGAAACCTCTTGAAATCTCCTAATACCATCATTCACTACCATCCGATAAAGTCAGCTTCTCTGTTCGAGAGGTAAATGTGAATTCTTGATTCGGCTATTTTATTACTTAGTTTTTTATGTAACAATTCTTTTCAAATTATATCGGAAAAATAATAATGATAATTTCTGGATAGGCTACCTTTCTGTTAAGGTTCACTTTCTTTTCAGATCCTCGAAATTCTCAAACTGAATAATGAATGTCAATGTGCGTGAAATAGGTGACTTCACTCGAATATCTGATATTATTCATATCTTCTGTTGCAAAAAATCCAATACACCAATTCAAAAGGACTTATCTGCTATTATCGCCGGATTGTATATCATCCCATGTGTTTCATTAGGTATGGATCAATAGGAAACAAATCCGAGATAAATTCTGTACATGCATTCTGGTTCCATTGAATATACATCAATCAATAAAAACCGGATCCAACTGTTTGATGTGGAGATTTAGATTGCGTATGGCAAATAAAGGGTTTGATGAAGTTGTTAAAAAACGTTGTTGACACAGATCATTCGAATGGAAACTCGGAAGCGGAAATCAATTGAGCGTTTCCTCTGATTGGAAACAAAGGTACCTATCGATTTTTGTTCTCGACCTAATAATCTTCAATAAATTTCATCAGTCGAACTTCTTCTGAATGAAATTGCTCCTTTTCCCCTGGCGCATTTAATATCCTGGAAAGTTTGAATGAAGGAAACTTGAGAAGAATACTCACCGTGTTGAAGTTTCTGATGAAATCTCGCAATTCCTTTTCTTTATCGTCCAAAGTTCCGTACATATCTTTCATCTGATTGAGCAGATCGTACTTCTCGGCTTTCAAACGTCTCCGGTCTGATTTCAAAGCTGAAATGATTAATAACTGTGAGTTATGAAAGAACTTTATTACAGATTAATCTTGAAAAATATTCAAGTTGAAAAATTTCCAGGACAATATACATTGTACAGGGTGCTGGGTGGGCAAATTCCGATGTTTTAGCACTACAACTTTTAAACCGTTTTAAACCAGAGGAGATCGACAAAATCTGATACTCCATTCTCGTTCTCTTTTTCTGAGAAACTTATTTTTTGCCACCTTCTTTTGTTTTCCAGTTATAAGCGAAAATTGGAAAGATGGCGATATCGAAAAGAAAGTACAGGATGGGCAAATAAGCAAGGTAAGCGGCTATATCTCAGGATACACTCATCGTAGAAACTTGCGGTAAAAATTTTTACCACTAAAGTTTACAGGAAAACATACTGGAAATTATTTTGAAGTTCATACCTCTTCCGATAAGGGGCGTTAAAGCTATCGTCGAGTAGAAAAATGAGATTTACTAGAAAATGTTTCATACCAAGTTGAGGAAAAAATGTCATCACTGTAATCCTTGGAAAATTCTTTATCTTTTTGAATTGTCACTTTTGATTTACGAAATTAAATAAGGGTATAGGGAAAGGGAGAAATCTGACTGATTGAAATGCCTGTAACTTCAGTTTAGCTCAACATTTCTGAGCAAATTAGATCTCGTCTGAGAGATAGATAATTTCTTGTTGATTGAGGACAAAATATACTCATGATGAATTTGTTTTTGCTGATTTCAATAGGGGGCGCTAAGTCAGAAGTTCATTGTTTTGTTCATTCTACTCCGAAATTTCAAATGTGATGATAGGATTTTGTAAACGGAAAAAGAAGTTCCATTAAATTTGCATGAAAAAATCTAAAGGTCACAAAATGATATTTCCAGCGTTCTGAAGTTATGGCCGAAAAAAAATTCTTTAACTGATGCCCTGAAAAACCAAATTTTGTCGGAAGGACATTGCTTTTGTTATATGAAACTCTATTTTTCTGTGCTCATCACTAGTTGAAACCATAGAAATATTGAGACTCTTGGATAAAAAGCAGTTTTTGACCATTTTCTATCATTTATATTGATGTTAAATATTTTTGAAATCGAGAAAAATTGAGCTTTCATAAAATGACACAGAAATCTAGTATTCCCATTTGAAAAAACCTAACTTTGGGTAATAGCTCTGTAATTAAAAACTCTGTTGAAAAGATGAACACGCCACTTGATTCTACGCAAAAAAGTACCTGTATATTGTTTTAATTTCATAGCTTTATAATCAATATTAGCGGAAATATAAATTTTTTTCGATATCACCATTTTTCCAATTTTCGCTCGAAAAGAAAAGAAGGTGGCCAAAAATCAATACTACTCTTGTTTGTTTCTCAGAAAAAGAGATATCAGATTTGTCTATCTCCTCTGGTTTAAAAGTTGTAGTGCTAAAACATCGAAATTTGCCCAACCTCTACAGTGTGTGGCAGAAAGGTTGAATGATTTTTTTGTTGCAGAAAGGTTTGTGAGGTCTTATCTTGTTGCCTACGACATTTTCGTCCAAAATATTTCATGTTAATTTAATGGCCATTTTAACTCTACCAATATTGGGAATAGGTAAAGACGTACTGTCTATCGGACACTTCCAAGAGAAATGGAAAACGACAGATACGATTCTAATCCAGCATAGAATTAGAAAGATCCAGTGAACTACATACTAATCAGCTCAAGCCCATTAGTAAAAGACTAGCTTATTTCATCACGGATAAGGAAATAAATAATAAGGAAGGAATAAGGAAATTTTACCCTAATCACAATTCATTCACTTCACGGTCCATAAGCTGATTAGGAATATAAAAAAATTGAATATATCGATAAGCATAAGCGATATATTGGTGAATATGAAAACACCTTTGAGAAGATGCGGCACTAAAGATTAAACTATAAAATGAAGAAACACGAATTCCCAACTCAACTGACAAAAACAGTTGCATCTAACAAGTTCAGAGTCAATATACAGGGTGATTTACCTAGATGGCCTATTGGAGGTTTATGGAAAACTAATTATAATTTTGTGCTGAAAATTTGCATGTTGTGGTTTCAGACAATGATCTTTCTCCCTAAAATATTTTCAGAGTTCTACAAATTCCGGTTATACCGGAAACAAACTACTACTTTCTTATTTCAAATGGCTCACCCAGTATATTATTACATTATTAGATAGCTTTTTTGACGACAATTCCGGCAAAATGCCTTACCTAGGTAAAAACTCAACGGTTCATGAGTTGATGGGATTCTTATTGAAAAAATTGTGGCGATAAAAACTCCCTTTTTTTAAATTCTTTCGGCAGAAAGAGCTTTTTTCGAAAAAAAAATTATTCAATCTCCTGAGGGTAGAATCAGTATGGCCATCTATACTGGTAACTTACAAAATATTTAGCGTAATATAAATATCTTAGGAAATAACTGCACATCATATTGGAAAAGTACCGATATTGCACTAAGTTCTAAATTAGGAATTCTGGATGATTCCTTCTTCTATATCTTGAATTCATATTCATGCGTTATTTCGTTGGCTATATTTGAATCCATTCCATACAATTTTGTTATTTTTATAATCAGTCAAAGATCGATCAATCAAACACGTGAATGATGAACACAGATTTGGCGTGTTCAGCAGACTCAACAATTGTTAATATTCTATGAATTTTCTGCTGAACGCATTCTATCAGTTTCCGTTACGGAGCGGTCGCCATCTTTGGTAGCGAATTTATTTTATGCTACTTTTTGGTAACATGTTGAGTAACTGACATTAGTGTCAGTTGTGACAGTGATTTCGGGACGAAATTTAAATTTCAAATATAGCAATAATGGAAACTGAAACATATACGTTTATTAACATCCTGAAATGTTACTCTGAATAAATTTTCCATATATTGAAGAATAAAAAAGTAATAATACCGTAAGCGAACTTGGAGATAAAAATCGATATTATAACAGAAAATTGTCTCTCATCATAACGTAACTTTCAAGAAGGGCCCACAGAACCTATTGATGTCAAGAAAAGGAGAAACCCGACCGTTCTTTATTGAAGTTGCCCATCGAAGCAATAAATATTGCTGGGTTATAATAAAGGAAATTTCATTGAAGACATAATTTTCATTCCATTGACAAATTTTTCTTGTACTGTTGGTATTTTTTGGTCCCTCGCAATCAAATGCAAATTGTAACTATCAAACACAACTATGGTTTACATAATTTGTTCTGTAGGTATAGCTTTTTCAACTGAAAGAGAGTCAAGAGGATAACAGCACGTCGGCATTCCAAGCAGACTAAGAAACACTGCCAATGTTCATTGAAGTTTTTCAGCGTAGTATTCTCGATGATGAGCAATAATAACTAAAATGAGAACGAAAATGATCATCTGAATAGAAAACACTTCTGTAACTGAAACTGACAGCTTACTAAAATCAGGTCTGGTACGATACCGAAAATTATCTTCAGGGTCTAACCTGTTCAAAATCAGCGGGATTTTTATAATACTTACTCAATAGTGCTTCTTTCGCTAGTTGCAATTCCATTTCCAAGGAGTGAATTTTTCCAGTTGGATCAGCACTGCTTTCTGTTGGTGTTTTTTTATCGGCCAGAACGGAAGTTGCACCGGAAACGACCAGTCTACGTAGTCGAGTAAGTTCGGCCTGCAACCGTTCATTTTCTAACCTCAACTTTCTGATGGTAAGTGCCGATTTTGGGTAAGATGTGGGTGACGAAAGCATCGATGAGAGCTCATCTTGGTTGCCGTCGCTGCTTCTCGGGGAACGTGATGAAGATGATTCTATGAGAAGAAAAAAATGTTCGAAGATCATGTATACTCAGAATGAGATTATGAGTTAATGAGGATGAAATTTTTCTTACGATTCAAACCTAGACAACTATTTTTGGATGAACCTACAAGTAGTTTTTGAATTTTGACATGTAAAAACAATTTTTTTTTAACTCATTGATGTTCCGAAACGTTTGACTTTTCGTAACTAGTTACGTTGAAGATTTATTATCTATTAACTCACCAGCATCTTGATGACTGCTGCATCCTGGCTTGGGAGATCCGGTCTTACTTAACCTATCAGCACTGTCCGGCGAGGATCTGTCCTTCAAAGGACTAACATTCTCGTCGACCGTCATGATGTTATTTTTGTACTCACTAACTCTGTCACTAAAAACGTTTTGCGTTTCACTACACCTAACGGGGTTCGAACGAGTCTTCTTCACGTCCCTTTTCGATGGTTTCGCTTCTTCACCTGTGAAACAGAGAAATGATAAAATGTTAATGAGACCAGACGATATTCAAAAATGTAAATTTCCAATTATCATATCACGATTATAGTTAATGATCTTTTCGTAATGAAACTGAAGTGATAATCATGCGTTGACTTTCTCCAAAGTAGCCATAGGAACGATTGAAACGATTCCAATTCTTAAGAATAGATCATCATCAGAATTGCTTATTATTTTGGTGTCAATGGCAAAACTATAAATAATATATGGCAGTTATTAAATATGCAGTGTTGCACGATAATTAAAACTATCGGATTGTTTAATGATAATCCAGTTCTTATGTCTTAGTTGAAAGATATTGCTCTCAATAAAAGGTGGTTGTAATAAGACAGTGTAAAATATTATGTGATTCGCGAGTTACGCACTGATTACGTTGTCCTCCGGTTAAATGAGTTTTTGGTTGTGGGTTTACTCGAAGTTTTTACTAAGAATCCCACGACTACCAATCTTCTCAGCTCAGGCCTTGGGCCCTATTGTTACTTCTTATGATAATATGGAGACTGAGACCAGAAGACACACCGATACCACTTGCTATTATTTTTATTTCACCGAATCGGATCGTTACGGCTCTGTTAGCCTGACGGGAACTGTGACTAAATTGATCTTTGACTTTCAAAAGGCCTTCGACATGGTAGAACCAAAGGCGGTCCTCAGTGCATTACAGGAATGTCGGGTTGACTACAGATACTCAAAGCTGATTTACAATATCTACAAGATTGCTACAATAATGGTAAAACTCCATGAAAATACCAAACGCATTCAAATCGGCAGAGGTGTCAGACAGGGAGACACTATGTCGCCCAAACTCTTTATAACGGTCTTGGAGTATGGTTTTAAAAAACTACATAGGTAAACAAGGGCCTAACTGTAGATGGTCGAAACTTAACAAATCTACGTTTTGCGAATGATATAGTTTTGCTAGCAGATAACCTTGAAGACTTTAAAGATATGTTACGGGAACGACAAAACGCATGTGCTGACGAAGGTATAAAAATGAATATGTCAAAAACAAAATATATGACAAATTTAGTTCCCAATGAGCAGATTTTTATTGGTGATGAGGAAGAACCTTTGGTGAACAAGTATAATTATCTTGGTCATGAGGTCAAAATCTCAAGAGACAACCAAACGAGTTACTCTATCCTGGGTAGCCTATGGAAAGCTTGCGGACGTCTTTAAAAGCGACATACCACAATGTTTGAAGAGGAAGGTGTTTGATCAATGCGTGTTGACGGTCATGACTTATGGAGCTCAAACCTTAACACTAACAACAGCAAGTGCTAACAAACTTATGGTAACACAGCGTAAGATGAAAAGGTCCATGCTCGGGGTGTCATTGCGGGATCATATAAAAAATGAGGATCTGCGAAGAAGAACAGGCGTCACAGATGTAGTTATTCAAATTTGAAAGCTCCAGTTGAAGTGGGCTGGACATGTGGCACGAATGACGGACGGGAGATGGACGAAGAAGCTGCTCGAATGGAGACCGCGCTTGGATAAAAGAAGCAGGGGAAGACCTCCTACACGTTGGACGGACGATCTAACGAGATGTGCAGGCAACTGGATACAAAGAGCTCAAGACAGGAAGGAATGGGCAGAAATGGGAGAGGCCTATGTCTAGCAGTGGACGCAGAGAGCTGAGCGATGATGATTCATAAATACCCTGTTAACGAAACCGGCGAAATCCTTAGGAGCCTTGGCTATCATTTCTTGAGTATCCAGAACACACTTTTCCATGTAAGTGGTTCTTAGGTCAGACAGCCTCGGATATTTGCACACTATGTGTTCGGCTGTTTCTATCTCCTTTCCAGTCATCTGCTGACTTAGCCATGCGGTACAACAGGTATTTGCACCGACAGTGTCCTGTCAGCAGTCCCACCATTACCTGATGCTCAGGATGGAGGTATATGTGGTATAAGTCGGTGAAAAGCACCATAAATTTCTTCGCCTGAGCAAGACAAGGAGAATTCCTCCATAGGGTTCTTTTATTGCCCTCGATTGTTGTTGGACCGCTGCCTTGTATTCGTATTTTACAGATGGTCTCAGGTCCAACAACAGGTGTCAACTTTGATGCCCTTCATGCAAGTTCATCGGCTTTTTCTCATTTCCTTCAATACCACAATGCCCCGTCACCAATCACTATAGGAACAGTAGGTGTTTGATTTCCTATGTATATATGTTGCCTCAAACTCAGTACAATCAGCAAACACGATTAGAATATGTTCAACAATTTCATGTGTTTTCCTCCACTAGCTACATAAGGATCAACCCGTTAATTTCATTAGATTAATATTAATGCATTGAAACCTGGAAGAAGATGTTAAGTTAATGAAACATTGTCTCATGAATGCTATTGTGCTGTTCTATGTGTCTGCCATACTACCACAGAGATTTTTTTCTTCACTTGGTATAGCTTATGGTCTTTTGTGAGTGTTCTTAACCGAAAACGAAATTCATACTTGGTGCACTGATTCCTCAAAGAGTAGGAAGATAAAGGGTCCGTTTTTTAACACCAGAAAGCCCGAAAATTATTTTAGAGTGTTAAAGTAGAAGCTCACTTCATCTGTCAAGGAGTGTTAATAATCGAAATTGATGTTAATGAGCAACTGAAAACCATCGAGAGCTTCACCGAAGACTCTTCCGAGGCAAAATTCAGTGCACCGTCTCGTATCTAAATACGACATTATTGTCCTTTTCCTTTTTGAAGGAGGCCGTGTTTGCATACAAACTTAGTGTTAAGTTTTGATCAAGGTTCGTAGAACTGAGCGCCGCCATTGTCCAAAGATTCACCCCTGAAGTTGGTTATAGATAATTCCGCGCACTTTATGAGTGCGCCGCGCGCAGTCGTCCTTATAATGATGGCTGGCTATAATGATATTTTAACTATGTCCGTTTTATCTGTAGCACTTCTATGTTCTTAACATTTTTCTATGGTTCGACAAAAAGGTCGAGAGGGGGTAAGACATCGAATAACAGTTGGAGTTCAGTCAGTTCGTTAATATTCAACACACAGTCTAGTATGTACAAGTCAAGTACAGTTAGTATAGTTCGTCGTTGCTCTCGCCCCTTGAGACACAGTGTTCAGCTTGCACATTTTCAAGTTAGTTAAATATTGGCCTTGTCGCCACGTGGTTAAAAAAGACCCTACAGTCGGTCATCTTCGTTAGTACCCAAGTCGGTAAATTGTTATTGGATAAGTGCGTGGAACTGATTCATAGTTTTCGGTAACTAGTTAAGCGAATCTTGTAAAGTGTACATTGTGTAATTGTATATATAAACCTACTTCAATAAATAGTGTGGAAAATTTCATGGTCCTTCGAACTTCATAACCCAGCACCTTACAGTGCAATTTATGTATGGATGTTCTCATCTAATAGCTACACTTAGGTCTCAAGACTTTTAAAGTTCAGTTCAATTGAAGCTGGTCGATCACCAGCAACGTCGCATTTTGGCTGATTGGATCCTTGAAATGCATCAAATTGGTCCGGATTTTCATCAAAAAATTTCAGTGATGAGGCTCATTTTCAGTTTTCACCTCGGAGGCAACGTCAATAAGCAGAATTGTCGCATTTGGGACTAGGAAAATTGCAGAATGATGGTTCAAAAGTCTCTCCATCCTCAATGTGTCACTCTTTGGTGCGGTTTTTGGGCTGGTGATGTGATTGGATCTTACTTTTTCGAATATTATCCTGGTGCACCTGTTACGGTGATTAGATTGAGCGACCGTGCCATGATTGATAATTTTTTATGGCCGGAAACAAGACGGCTTTCTCAAAAACAATTTCCTGGCCCTCTTATTTCTCGAAGAGGCGATCACAGTAAGCCAACGATATCTTGTGATTTAACACTTTCAGACTTTTTTCCTTTCATGTGAAAGATAAGGTATTTGCCAATGCTCCACAATCGAGGCAATATAACATGGAATTCGTATACGGTAATCGACGACCGCAAATATGCTAATTGGCATGGAAAATTGAATGAAAAGGACATGGTGCTGGAACCATAGCCGTGGCGGCCATTTGGCTGATATCGTTTTCCATCGTCAATTGCTCACCTTCCTCTTTACACTAAAATGAACAGTCATTGATTCTATATTTGTGAATAATATAATATTCAGTTTCTAAAATTTTTGTAAAACAAAATCAGGTTCAAAAAATTCCACATATCTCATAAATATATGTAAATTTATTTCACAAAAATACTCAGACGCATGAAAGTATAAGGAGTAGCCAAAAGAAATTTTAATTTATTCATGAAGGACAAGTCTTCAATTACCATAATGAGAATGATCCAATTTGAGTATATGCGCTGTTTCATTCGATAACTACAGTTAACAGTTGTGTCTTAGGGGAGCAGCTATTCGAAGATAATTCCCTGCCAATCTCACTAAACACACAGCAAAATCTTCCTGGCCGTTTCCGATGGCTCGCCGCATTTTGACCACGACCGTTTTTGCTTGACGTTGTCGTGAATAATCCACTTCTCATCACCAGTTACGAAGCGTTTCAAAAATGAGGCCATTTTGTTGCGATTCTGCAGTTATTTGCAGTGGAAATTCGGTCCATGCGGTGTTTTGCGTTTACTCATGGGGTACCCATACATCTAGCATCTTCTTGAGATCAGCGGTATGCAAATAGTGTTCCAAACTGTTTATTGTGCACTCTTAAGCTCTTGAACAAACGACACAGGACTCGACAATCTCCATGATTTTATCAATATTTACGACAATTGGCCTTCCAGTGCGTGGTGCATATTTGACATCGAAACTACGGAACGGAATCGACGGTACCAAACCAAAATTGCACATGATTGACTATTACAGTATCAGATCCATGAACACTATTTACATTTTCAGCCGCCTGACTTGTATTTTTGCCTCTATCTAAGAAAAACTATAAAATATAGCGTATTTTTTTTTGCTAGGGTTCATATTTGTGGCGCGCTCAAACTTAACTGAGTCAACTCATCACAAAACTGTCAGAATGACTTTGTAGTGCGAAATTTCATTTTTCTAACGCTATGGCGTTAAAAAAAAATGTTCAGGTTCCACTGATGTATGATGTATGTAATGTAAGATTTATAAGAACAGGGGGAGGCCATGGCCCCCCCCTGGATCCGCCCCTGATAACAAAGCTTTGCTTCAGAGGAACAAGTTTACACAGTATGAACTTATTAGCTTTAACGTATGTATTATCTAGACAAGGAGAAGAACTAATCAAAAATGGCATTGGCGAACTAATATTTTTATGTAAATATTCTCATTAAAAAAAGTTCCATTCGCTAGGGACTCGCGTCGACGTGATTCAATCTAAGATCTACGATCTCATTCGAAAAAGCAGAACGGAGGCTGTAATTGAAAGACGGTTCTCTCTTACGTTCCGAACCTCAGT
Organism: Harmonia axyridis; assembly: GCF_914767665.1. Taxonomy (NCBI): domain Eukaryota; kingdom Metazoa; phylum Arthropoda; class Insecta; order Coleoptera; family Coccinellidae; genus Harmonia; species Harmonia axyridis. The sequence goes on along the minus strand of NC_059502.1, from coordinate 56,412,633 downwards.
ATATTTCAAGCTCGTTTTCTTCGCAAGTTATCGCAACAACACTTTTCTGCCCCTATTTATCTCTCACCTGAGTCGACAGAGGCGGAACTGGCATTCACAAGAGACTTGCTGCGACGTGATTCAATGGAACTGGGCCTGGAGGAGCGATAACCTTCCTTCTTGAGCTCGCTGATGGCCGTCCGCACGTCCAAATCGCTCGAGGCGTCTCTTTCCTTATCGGCGGACAGCAGGGGTGTGACAAAGGAGTCCAGGGCTTCCGAGGATGAGTTCGATAATCTCAGGTTGTCGAATTGGGACGATGGACTGGATAGAGGTGCTGGGATCGTGTTGGGGTAGTCGGAGTTGATCCGAGATGTTAGGTTCGCTGAGTGTTCTTCTACCATTCTGCGAAACTTGACCTGAAAAAAAAACAATTTAATAATAATAATATTTTTTTGTATGTAAGATATATTAAACACATGCATATACTCGTCAATTAATTAAATACAAGAACACAAATGAAAAAAACTTGGATATACTTCATAAAAAGGAAATAATGGGGGGCAATTGAAAGTTCAAGGACACAACCCTCAAGAAGAAGTGCTAACCGTATGTGAGGGCCTAAAGCCCGAAACACGTGTCTGCGGTTAGCGCTTCTCCTTGAGGGATGTGTCCTCAAATTTTATATTATTATTATTTTTATCGGATCGAACCATGTCTGTGAAAGTTCTTGAGACATTTTCAGACAAATATGAGACTAATCTAGAAGTTCCTCAGGGTTCTGTTATGGGACCGCTACTGTTCATTCTCTTCATTAATGACTTGCCCTGTCACATTGTTGATGAGTGCTTGGTTATTTTTGTCGTCGATGATTCTTCTGTGGTGGTCTCGGCGCCGAGCCGGGTTGAGCTTTTGAAGCGCTGTGAAATTATAGTTGTGACCTTCGTACATTGGTGTCAAACTAATGCTCTGATGATCTGGCTACAATATCAGAAGCTATTCAATAAAGTTTTTGGGTTTATACGTTGATAAGAACTTGATATGGTGTGAACACGTGGATCATGTTTGCAGGAAATTGAAGTCATCATTTCACGCTATTAGACGTATTAGAGTCTCACTTCCTTTCGATGAAATTTTAAATGTTTTTGTTACAGCCATATAGCCTATTCTATTTTGGTATGGGGTAATTCCATTGAATTGAGCAGAGTTTTTATATCGCAAAAATGAATAATTGGGATGATGTTCAGGCTGGGTTATTGTGATCACTGCAGACCTATATTTATTGCAAACGGTAATCTGTAAAAATAACTTGTATTTTGATTCTTATTCTTTGCAAAATGTTAAGAAAATGAATCACTATTTGTCAAGTTGTCTAGTTTTCACAGCTACTTTAAAATAATTTCGACGTCGAAGACCAGCATGGCGGTGGAAGAAAAAAGTTTTTCGAAGATGTACAATTAGAGGCTTTACTTGATCAAGATTCTTGTCAATCGCAACAAGAATTGGCAGAATCATTAGGAGTGACGCAACAAGACCATTTCAAAAAGCCTGAAAGTCATGGAAATGATTCAGAAACGAGGAAATTGGGTGCCGTACGAGTTGAAGCCGAGAGATGTTGAACAGGGTTTGGTTGATTGTGAACAGCTGCTTGCAAGGCAAAGACGAAAGGGATTTCTGCATCGCATTGTGACTGGAAACGAAAAATAGGTTCATTACGATAATTCCAAGCGCAGAAAACCGGAATATCCGGCCATGCTTCCAGGTCGACGGCCAAACTGAATATTCACGGTTCCAAGATCATGCTCAGTATTTGGTGGGACCAGTTCGGCGTTGTGTATTATGATTTGTTAAAACCGACTGAAACAACCACAGGCGATCGATATCGAATGCAATTTATGCGCCTTATTCTCCAGACGTTGCTCCCTCGGACTCTGACGTATTTTGATCAATGGCACACGACCTGGCAGACCAGAACTTCCGGTCTTGTTAAGAAGTAAAAAATTGGATCGATTCGTGGCCTTAACTTCAAAAGATGACGAATTTTTTCCATTCGTACGCTGCCTGAAAGATGGGAGAAAGTAGTGGCCAGCGATGGACGATATTTTGAATCATAAATGTATAATCATTTTTTTACAATAAAGCCTCGATTTTTGGGAAAAAAAAGCGGAAGCAAAGTTGTAGCCTGTGTACAACACTCAGTAGGTGCTGAAGGTTATCGTTTTCCCTCGTTAATGGCATACCTTCCTCTTTACAATCGAAGAAATTAATTGATTTTTTTTTTAATTAGACTCTTTTTTTATTATTTATTTACTAAAATAAATAAAATAATAAATAATTTTTTTTCTTTATTAAAATAAAATAAAATAGGATTTTATTGTAAAACTATGTACAAAAAAATTCACATAATATTATGTATTGAATTACCTACTGTTGACCTTTTAGTAGCGAGGGAATAGGAAGTATATTACCCCATTGGCTGGGTTGTTTGTTTATGAAGATAAAATATCGTTCAACATACATAGGTATATTAAAATTTCATGGATAAAAGTTTTGTTAATTCATTGAAAGTCAACTTGAAAGTAACTTATTTCAGTATGAATAATTGATGCTGATATTTTGTGTCTAGTTCGAATGAAATCTATTCTTGTGGTCCAATAGATAACAAGACATGCAATATTGAAAGATTATTCCAGGAACTTGTCATAGTTTATGGTCTGGAACTTGGAACTTCATAGATTAATTACAGAAATGCTTTTATCTTGTGGCAACAGCTTGCGACCAGTCTCGCTCAGAGTAATTTATGAATCCATAGGATAGTTTGCCAAGTTTTCCCTTCTACAATTTTGGATTCATCTTATGGTTTCTTAATTATTTTCATCTCTCGGCACCTTCATTCATTCAGCTCCTACTAGGAATACCAAGTTTCGTGGAAAAATTTCAATTCGGATCCTTTTTTGGCATAGTGATTTTTTTTTGTATTATGGCAACCCTCGAAAACGACATTAATTTTGTTTCAGTTATTCCATCCATGAGATAGTGCTTCATAAGAAAGTTGTTACATTATTTTTGTGAAATGGCCACATCATTTTGAATAAGTCATAGAGTAATAAACATAGATAGAGGAAGTATACGCAATTTTGTATGTCCCCAACATGGTAAGGTTTTGTTGTCGGATTGTGATATATATTAAATTAACTTCACGGCATTCAGACAGTTTTTCAATTCTGGAAAAAGTACCTCCCCGAGCGGGACTCGAACCCGCAACTTCCGAATTACTAGTCCAATGCTCTCGCCTTTGAGCTATCGAGGAAGTTGAAGATTCTCTTATTTATCTATTGTGATGAATTTTCAAATTCACAATTTTTCTATATTGTTATGAATGTATTTTATATTGAATGAAATAAATTTATTTGAGTTTGAACATTCGTAATCCAATATTTTTCATAATTGTCGAATTTATAATAAGCAGAATATTTATTATTTTCTGTATCTACCTGCTGAAATCCAAGGTTTGGCAACTATTGCGCCTCTAGTGTCATCGGTTGTTTCACGTCGCTTGTCGCGCTTGAAGTTTATTTTCTGAATTTCTGATTTATTTAGGTATTTATTTTAATACTTTTGAGTTGATATGAAACGTTGATTTACCTACTATGGGACATAACAAGTGCGTTTTCGGACCCTTTTACGTTTTATGAGTTTATTATCGCTTTCAAGATGATTACTTCTATTGCACTACGAGCAGGTTTATGTACGAGGTTTATTATTTTCCTTTATCTAGTCGTTTTGTCGGCGTCCCCCTTGTTTTTTCAACTGGGATTTTTGCATTCGTCATTGGTATACACTTACCCGTTGTTTTCCGTTTTTTTAATCATTTTCCTCCCAAAAGTTTTATACTGCAATTATCAAAGAACTGAACTGAGATATTCGCATCGGAAAATTGTCTATGCTGTGTTTTACAATTCAATGTGTTTCATTCAAATTGCAATTTATTTGTAGAGACAGTTTTGAATTGACTATACGAGGTGTTCCTTAATTGGAGGTACAAACGAAAACGACATATTCCTTGGATCATTTTAAGAAATAAAGTACTATAACATGGGCCCGAAAACGATTTGTTTTCGAGATATAAATGGTAAAGTTCAACTTTTTTCTCATAGTACCTCCCCTTCACAAGATATTTAATTTAAATTTGGCATAGATATTTCAATTCAATGTTTTCATTTTATGATATGCCAATTTTGAACGCAAATCTACAAGGTGGATTTTTTCTGAGAGAGTGCCCGCTTCTTTCCACCAGAACTTTTTTTTTGGTGAATCACTGGAAGTTTAGAAAAATGTGAAAAAAAACACTGGTCCAGTACTACACTTTATGGTTTCTTGTCAATCAATTCTACAGTATCTAATACTCAGGAAAATTCAAATTATTATAAGATCCAGTGAGCTGTGATGAATAAATAATTATTTATAGGAAGTTTTGGTACTTATTTACCCAATCTGTAGAGAAGATCAATAAAGATTCAATAAACTATTATATGCATCACAAAAAAGTAGGACTACAAGAAACACCCAGTATCTCGAAAACAAAGCATTTGTTCGTACCTCCAATTCAGGAACAATCGAATGGAAGGTATGAACAATCGAAAGAAAAGTATGCTATTATTTCTAGTAATTTATGGTTCAAACTTCGTTATCGAACCCTTCTTTCTCATATTAAAAAAGTTTATCGATTGTACCAACAACTTACTCGTATTTAGCAATCTAAATAATAGTTCTCTCATCTGAACTTTTAGGTTAAGAGGGAATACCACAACGTGGTTGATCAGTTCAAAACGAAATCAGAGATATTTCTTCATACAAATCACCGATTCCGATAGGGTTTTCACATAATTAAACAATAATCTACATGGAAAAAAGTGAATATTTCTAATTTGCGAATTAAAAAAAAATTGGTAACTTTCCGTTTTTCACGGAAGAATTAATGATATGTACCGTGTAAAAAGCACTGATATATTTTCAAAATATTCGCGAACCCACCAAAAATCATTACAAAAGAGGTAAAATCAAAATTTCGTGAAAGACTTCGTACAGTGCTGCCCCCTACTTATTTGCTTCGAATAGAAAGAAGAATGAAGAAAGAAGATGAAGTGAATGTAAACCGTACAAAGTTTTGTCATCGCAGCAGCGCCAGAGCGGGTATGAATGGCCAAAGTTTGACTGATAAGCCGAAAACTACGTGATAGTAATCCCATTTAAGATGTATATGATATTCGAATTCATATCCGAAAAACTACTGAAAATGTTGACTTATATTTCTGACAATATATGGCATACAATCACAATGACCATCCAACTATATCATATCCCTGTTCACAGGGTGATATATACAACACATGTACCTACCAACGCGAACAGGACTACTCTAGAACTTTACTCTTATATATTTTCGAAAACTAAGTTTTTTTTTTAGGAAGTCAATGTTACATATTAAAGGGGAATTGGCACCGGGCAATACAACTAGTTTTGCTTTGATTTATTATTTCAATATCAATATATTCTGTTTCATCTATGTTTTATAACTAGTATCCTGAGTTTCTCTTCAACGAGAGCTCTCTTCCATAATAATCAGCATAATGTACGATAACAAAAGTGAGTTTAACGGTGTTCAAGTTAAAATAAACTTTGCATCTTAGATGATTTTTAATTCTAACGTTTATTTCAATTCATTTTTATCATGTCTATTTTTAAATTTAATTTCGAGATATCTTGTACGTGCATGATTGACAACCACGTGTTCTGAATATAAAAAAAAATAGCCTCATTCTATTCTTATATTTTGATGTGGAAGGCTAATTGATATATTCCTTTACTTCATTTGCTGATTAAAGCATGGAAATAGGTGAAATTCTGATATTATTCGCAAAATTATCCGTTTTTCAAGCTTTCTTCAGATTCTCCATTCTCACCAGGAATTAATATGTTTGTATTAGTTATAGTTTACAGCTTTCATTAGTTGAAAGACTGCAGTATTCCTCAGAATTTTCATTTCAGCATTTTATCGCCTATTAATTCAGTTTTCCTCATCTCATTATTCTTCATTTATTCCATAATGCTTTAATTCGAGACTTTCAATTTAATTTATCTGGCTTCCATATTTCGATTAAAATCTCCAATTTATTCTCATTACATTCATTCAATATGGGAATTCTTGACTGTTCATCGTTGTGAATTAATTAATTAATTCATCGTGAACTGAGGTACTGAAATTCCCACATCAGAACCTGAATATCATGCTCCATGTTTGTTACGTCGTCTTTTTATCAAATAATGTCTGTAGTTGTGTTCAATTTTAACTTTAATTCGACAAATATTCTTCACAATTGAATTGACAAACTACTTCCAAAAAACTTATGTCAAAAACTATTTTATGTCAAAAACACTGACTCTGATCTAACTATATGAAATAATACATATAGTACAGAGTGAAGAGCAACATTTTCTCCCCTCCGTGAAGAAGTTTCAGCTTCTCTCACTCTAGCCATCTTCCATCTCGATTCTGCACAACTTTGCAGCCGGGCGCTTGAATACTCCGTTACTAGTTCTGACACTCACTACTCGAACTCGTCCATCAGGGCCTGGATAAAGTGTCTCTACTCTTCCTAACTTCCACTGTCTTCTTGGACAATTTTCTTCAACAATGATGACTATGTCATTGATATTCAGCTGCTTTCCGTCATTATTCCATTTTGTTCTTTTAGTGATTCTTGCCTGGTCAATATCTCCGAGTGCTCTCTTCAGCTCTTCTGCGTAGGTCGTCTTATTGCCGTCGTCTTTGTTGTAGGTTCTGGTGGCAATATCGGCCGAATTCAACTTTGAGGGAATCCAATTCCAGTTGTTGATATTTGTTAGTTCTTGGATCTCTCCGATGCGGTGACTTTCGAACTGTCCCAATTTGTTTCCATCACCTTTGATCCAACAAAGTACCGTAGTAAAGTCTGACCATAAAAATACTTCGTCAATTTTTATCTCCAAAGGGTCCTTGATTGTTTTTGCGAGCCTGCTTCCCATCACCGCAGCCTGCAACTCCAAACGTGGAATAGAAAAGGGTTTTGTTGGAGCTACTCTCGCTCGGGCCATAACAAGAGTTACATCTATACTATCGTCCCATCCAATCCCAAACCGCCATATGTCTTGTATGAGGATAGGTCCTTTTATTGTGAAATTCACAATGAGTCCTAAAGGGTCGAATATTGACATTACCTTCTTCAAAATTTGTCGCTTGGTTGGTCTACTATCTCTAAATTTATCTTCGAATTTTGAAATTCTGAAACAAAATAGATCCAATTTTGAATCCCAAGAAAGGCCAAGTACTCTTTGCATTGTCGAATTCGAATCCACACAGAAGTCCTTGAATACTGAATCGTCTGATGACAGTTTTTCTATGACTTCTCCCGAATTGCATATCCAGTTGACAAGCTCAAATCCTCCTGATTTTTGAACCCGTGACACTTCGGAGATTGTTTCCAAGGCTTCTTCTACAGAATCGGTACAGTCAAGATAGTCGTCTACATAGTGTTTTTTTGTTATAGCATCGATAACATTTTTCTGGCTGGATAACTCCTCAGCATTCACATTTTTGACGAACTGGGCACAGGTTGGGGAGCAAGTGGCACCAAAGGTCATAACTTGCATTTCATAAACGTCCCATTGTCGATTCGAATCCCCATCTCGCCATAAAAACCTCTGGGAGCTTTGGTCTTCCTTTCTTACCATAACTTGATGGAACATTTCTCTGACATCACTGCAGAATCCAATTTTCCTTTGTCGAAATTTAATCAATACCTCCACCAATGATTGTAGTAAGTCTGGGCCAGATAGTAAATTATCATTCAGACTAGTTCCGTTCGATTTTGAGGCGGCATCAAAGACTAAACGAAGTTTATTTGGCTTATTGGGGTTAATTACTCCGAAATGCGGCAAATACCAGCATCGAGGACCTTCTTCATTGGATTCTGCAGGAGTCAACTTCCTTGCATATCCTTTCTCGACGTAGCTTCTTATTTTCTCAGAGTATCGCTTCCCAAAGTCCCTATCCTTCTGTATTTGTTTCTCGACGCATTTCAGTCGCTGAATGGCAATTGTTTTGCTCTCTGGGAGATGGATGTTGTCTTCCTTCCACAGCAGCCCTATCTCGAATCTTTTTCCTACACGTCTGATTGTATTTTTCATTATCTCCATAGCCCTCTGTTCTGCTTTATTCACGTTCGTTTTCATTGGAACTACTCCAAAGGCATCTGTGGTAAAAGATTGTTTCACCATTTCATGGAGTGAATCGTCGGACATTCCAGAACTGCAGATGTGGAAGGAATATACCTGTTTTTCTTGTCTGATACAGTTTCCTCCGTGAAGTATCCAACCCAGATTGGTTTTTGTCGCAATGGGAAGATTGTCGGTGCTTTGAATAACTTTTCTGGCTACAGTGAGGCGTACATTGTCTTGACCCAATAAAATCATAGGGCGTTCTCCTATTTCGTGGAAGGGAATTCCTGACAAATAAGAATACCTTTCCCAATCGGATTTTCGGATCTCTTGAATGGGGAGAGCTAAATTTTGTACTGTTCTGACATTTTTCATATTGAAAATCTTAGCTCCGTCGAATACTCCCGATATATCAATATTTAAACAACTTGAATCTTCATGGCGAGAGGCTAAATTGTTAGTCCATTGGATGCAAAGCGGTTGAGGTGTGCCATTCAGTCCCAATCTGTTAGCTATCGACTTGTCTACGAGAGTCACAGAAGAAGCTTCATCACATAAAGCTACGGTCTCCAAAACAGTGTTGTTTCCATACAACTTCACTTTCACCATCCTCAACAAAACATTGCCTTCTCCATGTCCAACTGCAAGCACGTTCTCATTGTTTTTAAATTCTGTCTGGGTTGAATGGGTATCAGTTTCTTCGATTGATCTTTGGGAATCTTTATGAAGCAGCTGATGATGGGAACGCTTACAACCATTGATGTTACACTGTCGTCTTGCTCTGCATTTCATGGTCTGGTGATTACGTCGGAGACATGAAAAACACAGTTTCTGTTTTGTAATAACCGCCCATCTTGTATCAACGTCGTCAGAGGACATTTTCGAACAATTCTCTATTTTGTGTCCTTTTACTGCACAATATTTACATTTCTCGTCATGATTTTTTATATCTGTCGAAATCAAAGTAGTTTCTTGTCGTCTTGCCGAGAACTGAAGTTTTGGTTTTGTTTCTATCTTGAAACTATTGGAACTATTGACAAAACACGCTGCAGTTGCCTTTTCATTAATCCAGATAGAAAAGTCGTTCAGATTTGTCGTTTCCTTTTTTCGCATAATTTCTTCTCCCCATTGGAGTTTCAACGAATAAGGTAGTTTCTGAACCAATTCTCGTAGTATTTGCGGATTTTGGAGGTGTTCAAAATGGTCCAATGATTTGATCGTAGCCACGAGACAGCAAACATGATTGGAGAGGTGAATCAAAGTGTCCATGTTGTTTTCTCTAATTGGTGAAAGATTTCTCACCTTCGTGATGAGCCCCTCGATGATTTGGTCAGGTCTACCAAATCTCATTTCGAGTGTCCTCAAAACTAAATCAATGTTGTCTGGGGACGTCATCATTCCTGATACTGCAAGCTTGGCTTCACCTCTTAAACATTTTTGAAGTTTTATCATCATTTCTTCTGAAGAATATTCGCATAATTTTGAAATACGCATGAAGTGTGAAATGAATGTTGGCCATTCTTCGGAATTGCCGTCAAAAATACAAAAATCTTTGTCCACAACTTGCCTTGCTGCAAAAACAACAATGTTCTTCAAAATAGTTCATGCCAATTTCAGGTAGAGAAAATCCGAGTGATCCAGACGAAGGGAGGAGACGCACGTCCCAATGGACACACTTCCGTTAATTCAACGTTGAATCGTTGAAATTCACGTTATCTGTTGAATTTTCAACGTTATCATTTTGGTTTCAAGATTAACGTGTTTCAGATACGTGTAGATAAAGATAAAAATTATGAATCGTTTGAATCCTCGTAACAACACCCTGATGTACATCGGAATTTTGAAAATCAGTTTTAATATACGGAAACATCACTAAAAACTAAACTGAGACGTGTACTTCAAATTTTCGCGCAGACAGTTTTACAGTTCTGTTATGTTGGTTATAAGGAAGAAGATCTATAATACAGAGAGAATATTCATTTGTGATGTCCAAACATTTGTTTGAGCGGTTGTTTACTATAATATATTTGAATTTTAGTGGCTCTTTGCTAGTCCAAGAAAGTCACCCATAACACGCTGAAATTGTCAGTTAGAATACTGAAGCCAAGCAACACCGAGCGCAGTTATAACTTGGATGAGTGAAGGCTTAGGAACACAGCGTGCTGTGAGCTTTAAGTTTATTTTTCTCAGCCAAAGTCCTCCGCTTTAGAAATGGAAAGGTATATTTGGCAGAGATCACTGTGTGCCCAACTGACGATACTATCAGTGAACTCAGGATGAAACGACGTAACACCCTCACAAAATTAGCTTGGGTCGAGTAGGTCTCGCCAACATGAAATATTGTATTTGGAATGTTCAAAATGTACCAAAAATATAACCAGAATAATCCATATGTGATGTGTCTATTTTTTGTTGAATAAATACAGAATTGTTTATACATATATTTGAGTGTTTCTGTCAATGTTTCTGTTGATATAATAATTAAAACATATTCGTATATTTAAAAACAACGTCCAATATTGATTTAATACTTCGAGCAACTAAACATTTATTCCCGCGACTTTTTATCTGATAAATAATGAACGGTTGGTTACCGAACAATTTCACAACGTTATATCAACGTACCTGTGCCTATTGGGAATGGCTGTCCGAAATGTTATTTCTCTGACGGTGAAGAAATTTTGCAATTGGATTCAAGATAACAGTTTTAAGTTTTACGCAAAAATTTCGAATAGACTTGAGATTTTGCGTTTACCTATATATTGAATAACAATTTCAAGTTGAATGCAATTTTTGTTCTGATTGAGTCGTTAGAACCATAGAAAATCCAATGAAAACAAAAAATTGAGTTTAGACCAAAAGAAAAACGTGCAAACATCGGAGGTGAGTAGTGTATCCATCATAAAACTGTATCCATCATAAAACACACGGAAAAAACGTAAATTTCCGAAGTTTGTGTTGCCAACCCTTTGCTAAGTCACCGATGTGCTTATTCTCATTGTGAGTGTTTAAATCATTCGTAATAAGAATTAATTTTGGTTGTTGTGGATTCAGCAGACCAAGATTAAGATATAATTCAGGAGGTGGCTGAGATGAAGTGGAATTTGGCTGGTCAGATGGGCTCATAGAACAATCGTATGGTGACCCAGACCAACAAAAGGAAGCGTAGTGCGCCACAAAAAAGATTGACGATATAAAAAAGGTGGCTCGAAAAAATTGGGTAATCGAAGCACAAGATAGGGAAGCTTGGTGAGTTTGAGAGATACCTATGTCCAGGAGTAGATGATTATGGGTTGAGAAATAAGAAGAAGAGATACTCATTCTTAGCAGCATGTATAGTACATCCAAAGTCACTTGGAGGAAGGCAGAATGTTTCGATGATACAAGGGTTGTCCAAGTTTCCAGAAATTTCTTTGAAGCCAGTGAATTTATTGCCTAACAATACTTTCAAAAAAACCCTGGTACTTAGAGGATGGCAGTATTCACTTCAAAGGGACATCTATGGCCAAGCGTTTTTATGGACTAGTTCAAGTGACTTTGGATATACTATACATAAAATATTGATTTCATAAGAATTCAAATAAATCATAGTTAATCTTCCAGAATACTATAAAACGGAAAAGCATCACAGAATTTGATTTGTGATTAGTAGTCTTTCAAAGCTAGGCGTCCATTAGGCGCCTTATGGACGCCTAGCTAAATAAGAGTTTGGCAAAGACATTTTTCTTCGATTGGTGAACTATAGAGTATGGACATCCATCTACAGAAATATAGGTATTTAATCCAACTGTATGGTATGAATATAATCACGAAATACACTGCGCAAAAAAATTAACGCACATTCTGAAAATCTCAATTTTAATTGAAGTTGACTTTATAACTTATTTTTTATGTTCTCTCGTGAAGGTTTTGAACAAAACAAGACACATTAAATGGAAGAAAAATTCAGGATTTCACCGAATTTTATGTGAAAGGAGAGAAATAAACAATTTTCAAAATACTGGATTGCTGATAAGTGATTTAATACTTGGTATTTCCACCCCTTGCATTAATTACAGCTTGGCAACGACGGTTCATACTTAAAATGAGTGATCTTAAAATGTTCTGATCTAATCCTTCCCAGATTTCACTGAGTTGGATTCCTAAGTCATTAAGAGTAGCTGGATGGTTTTCTGAACATCTCAGCCTTCTATTGAGGTTGTCCCAAACCTGCTCAATCGGATTGAGATCTAGACTTCTTGCTGGCCATTCCATTCAAGAGACTTCAACCTCTTCAAGGTACTCCTGAACGATGCGCGCACGATGGGGTCTGGCATTATCGTCCATAAAAATGAAATTTTCACCAATGTATGGGGCAAATGGCACTACATGCTCTTCAAGAATGTTCCTTATATACCCATCAGCATTCATAGCTCCATTATCAACGACCACTAGGTCTGTGCGAGCAGTCAAAGATATTCCACCCCATACCATAATCGATCCTCCCCCGAAACCAGTAGTATTCAGGAAATTGCACTGAGCATATCTTTCATGTGGACGTCTGTATACAAGGGAACGTCGATCTCAATGGTAGAGGCAGAATCTAGACTCATCTGTGAAGAGAACTCTTTCCCAATCAGCCTCTTCCCAATGGATATGCTCTCTCGCAAAATCCAAACGCGCACTTATATCGGCTGGGGTAAGAGCTGGACCTCTTACCGCGACACGAGGCCTATAATCATATTCTCTGAGGCGATTTCTTATTGTCTGAGTGCTAATTTGCACCCCATGAGTTTGCTCAAGCTGAGTTTGAAGGAGGCGAGCGGTTGCAAACTGTTGTCTCAACGAAGAAACTTTCAAGTATCGTTTTTGAATGACAGTTGTTACCCGTGGTCTACCCTGTCCTGGTCTTCGGACATTCATACCTGTCTCCATGAATCGCTGCAACATTCTGGACACACTTGTATGGGAAACTCCAAACCTTTCTACAATTCTTGTGTATGTCCACCCTTCTTCTCGCAAAACTACCGCTTGGGCACATTCCTCTTGGGTCAAATTGCGTGTTTCGCATTGCATAGCGATCGAGTGTAGAAAATCAAACGAAAGAAGAACTATTGATCACTAGAATTGATCGAGAACAACTGATTTCAGAATGAAGCCAATACATACCAAATCTGATAATCTCAGCTTTTTTTATTCCTGCTGGGAAAAAACATCTGTATTGAAGAAAAACGTTGAAAGTGGATAACATATGCATTCATAATTCTGATAAAAATAATTATCATTGAGAACACCTTCAGTTGTAGAATAAATTTGAGATTTTCATAATGTGCGTTAATTTTGTTGGGCAGTGTAGTTTTCAATTCTTACCTGGGTATCTACGAAGAGGCGACGCATCAGCATCGCCATGGAGGCGACGCATATTGCGTGGCATAAGCTTTCCCCCACATCTCAAGTGTCAAGGGAATTTCTCGAACCTGAAAAGAAGAAATAAACCTTTAGTGAAATTACTTTTTTTAATCAATTGAGAGAATTTCCATTCCATTCCGAATATTCGAAAACAAAAGGTACTGGAGCATCATCGAAACCATAAAAGGTGAATTTTGAGTTGACCGCGTCATAAGAATCCTGAAAATACAAGAAGAACTTTGGAATAATATACCCAATATTTTCGAGATCCGATAAAGAATTGAGATTTCGCGTGTAAATAACTAGGTCGTCCGAATTTTATATTTTGAAAAAATCTATTGTAATTTCTTATAAAAATAAATATAATTATATTTATGTACTTATGCCAAGTGAGAAAATGATTTAAATACAACTAACATCAAGCTAGACGCTGATGTTCTATAAAGATAGATAAGACTATTTATTCATTTCCCATTAATGAATTGTTTTTTTTTTTGAGATGATTTCTTTTCGAAAAACATCTTTGGCGAAAAAATCAGAGATGAGGGTGTTCAGCACAACTGAACTAGTTGAGAAAAACCAGGAGGTCTGATCGATTGAGAAATGCCCTCCGACGACATCAAAGAAATAGTGTTTTATCTATTGTCCTATTTTGAAAATTCCCAGTCTAATCACCTGGATCAAAGTTAAACAATATTTTCCTGACACTTATGAGAGTAAGTCTTGTGTAAGTTTTTCTCTAGGGGTTTTCACTTGAACCGAATTATAGTTTTTCTGTAGATTTATTATTATTATTATTCAAAAATCAGGATGACAGAGTATTCCCTTGGTTCATTGATATTGTGGTGACTCTTTGCTATAGTCCCTTAATATGCATTTTGGGCCATAATTTTATGCATCAAACTAAACTTATTTTTCAATGTACTATCACCCCTAGAATGCTCAGTCACATTTTTGACTCGCGAATGTATAGATTTTTCCCAATCTATCGACTAGAATAGAAGATTTTAGAAAATATTCACTCAATGATATCCCAAAATTGTTAACAAACTTTTGACAATAAAAACATAAAAATTATAAAACTAGTTTTTATCATGATCAACTACAAATTAGTACCGGCTGAAACAGTTCAATATTTGAAAATGAAGCAAAGTATAATTTCGTAACAACATATTTGAAAATACACTAATAGTTATTGCTGAAAACTTATATGGACCCAGAATATATGATTTGTATAATTCGTGAACATATTCAGAACTTCTTAATACTTTGTCATCGCTTTTATAGAGCACGATGGATTCAACGTGACTATAAATTATTCTCACAATTGGATGTTTGAAAACACTTTCCATAATTTATCGAACGTCCAACAAGTCTTATTGTGGTTTGAAACCCTTCCTTCTAGAACAAGCTTAGAATGTTGACCTCGTTGGGGATGCACCCTTCCATTATAAATGAAGGAGACAAAACTCGCCCCTTGATTACAGTCCGATAAAAATAGAAAGGGCTTTTACTCATTCACTTAAGTGTTTCCTCTTGAACACAACAATGGCAACGGAAAATACATTTCGTTATTATCCAGCGTTCCGGCCGAATTTATTCATTGTGTAAAATTAATAATAGTAAGTTGTTCTCCACTTCAATTTATGTAAAATATATTCAGCAATTCGTGCTCGAAACTTTAAATAAAAGGTGGTATTTCTGAATGTTCTTGTTTATCTTATAATAATGATAATGTATTGCTCCATTTCAATGATTGAGATTCAAACGATACTTTGCAATGTCAAAAACTATTTATTTATTTATTGAATCTCTTAGAAACAGCAACTAGACATATAAGTAATACAAAAATCTTTTTTGAACCTTCTCAATACAATAAATATATGTGGTTTCCAATGGGTTCCAAATTTGAGACGCATATTCTAATTATGGCCTCATCAAAGTATTATACAACAGAATGACCTCGGCCCTTCAAGAGAACGAGACAATTGAAAATTTTTCAATATTTTGGTACCGGGTTTTTCACCATAATTTGACCCCCCCTTCAAATTATGTTTGGCCTATCTCTCTGAGTACCTCAGAGTTTCAAATTTTAAGAACCACCTGGCATGCTCAGTAATCAGTTTTCAATTGGTAGGCTGCAACGACTTTAAATGCCCTTTTTTGAGTATGCCATATATCATTGCCAACGAGATTACTCAAAAAAGCCATTTTAAGTCATCGCTGCCTACCACTAGAAAACTGATTACTGAGCATGCCAGGCGGTTCTTAAAATTTGAAACTCTGTGGTTATCAGAATCAGAGAGATAGGCCAAACTTATGTTATAACGGGTGTTTTTTTCGAGGTATATAACTTTAAGTTGGCATTACTGTTCAAGATGGCGACCGATTTAACAGCTGTCAAGTGATTTATCCTCAGTTTGGTTTGACAATTAATCATGAATTAACCCACGCCTGAACAACGCTTGCAAATAGTGCAAAATAAGATTGCTGTTGTTCCCGATTTTCATAAGCGAATTTTGTTCAGCGATGAAGCGCACTTCTGGTTGAATGGCTAAGTCAAAAAACAAAACTGCCGCATTTGGAGTGAAGCTAATCCTCACGTGGATGTCGAAACACCGTTACATCCAGAAAAACTGACTGTTGGTGCGCTTTATGGGCTGGTGGAATTGTTGGTCCGTACTTCTTCAAAAACGATGATGGCCAGAACCCTACAGTCAATGTCGATCGGTATAGAGCCATGATTACTAACTTTTTCATTCCTGAATTGAACAACCATGATGTCCAGGAGCTGTTGTTCCAACAAGACGGCGCAACATGTCACACAGCTCGTGCCACAATCGATTTATTGAAAGACACGTTCGGCGACCGCATAATTTCATATTTTGGACCTGTGAATTGGCCTCCAAGATCTTGTGATTTAACACCGCTAGACTACTTTCTGTGGGGCTATGTAAAGTCATTGGTCTATGCGGATAAGTCACAAACCCTTGACCATTTGGAAGACAACATTCGCCGTATTATTGCCGATATACGGCCACAAATGTTGGAAAAAGTCATCGAAAATTGGACGCCCAGATTGTACTACATCCGAGCCAGCCATGGCGGTCATATGTCAGAAATCATATTTAAAATGTAATGCCACAAGATTATCTTGCGGATAAATAAAATTCATGTCAATCGAATAATCATCGTTGTTGTATTGCAATTTAAAGTTCTATAGCTCTAAAAAAAAATACCCTTTATATTCGAAATCAGGGGAAAAAGATCTAGTCAAATAAAGAGAAATATGCAGGGAGTTCCATTTGAAAAAATGAAGTTGCAATCAATATGTTGCCCACTTTGTATACATTTCGTTTTGTGAAATCATTTAAAAAAAACTAGTCAATTTCGTAAAACTTTTGTAGAAAACATTTTTGTACCTCTTTTAGCAACAAAGTTAGAGGGAGCTCAAATTATGGTGAAAACCCCGGTACATTCTGTTATCCGAAAATTATTTATTCCAAGTTGAAGCAAATCACAATCTGTCTTTCTTATAATTTTCTGAATATTGAAATCGTTCGCAAAAACTTCTCCTGTGAAGTTTGACAATTTCTCTGGCAACGAATTAACAAAACAAAACAAAAATTGAGGACCCAAGTTCCTCCCCTGCGGTACGCCTGAAGTAGCAATGGTTGGTTCTGATCTATAATTACCAACTGTGACGCTCTGTACTCTGTTGACTATTCGAAAGATATGATTCAAAAAAATTATAAATTTCCTTTGTAATTCCCAACTCGACAAGTTTACAAAACAACAGTTCAACAGTGTTTAGGTTATTATGAAAGAATAAAATGATATCAGGCCTTTTACATTTTTTTGAGGCAAATAAATCGATGACCTTCTCGTCTTCAATATTTATTTCTCTGTGAAACTTCTATTTGGAAAACCCTTCAACAGTTTTAGACCCTAATGCTGAGATATCATATGATTTCTTCTCGATGTTCCAGTATGGGTGTTAAATGGGTCGGAAATATCTTATGACCATACGACCAACTTTATCTCAAATAGCTATCCATTCTTTGAATTGATGATAATCCAACTCCGTTTGGTTCTCAAAGTTAAAGACTTGGTGGCGATATCTAATAGCTTACATAGAATTCTAACGCTCATGATTTTTCACTTGAAAATGCGGAGGTAAGTTTTATCGATTCAACGTTTAAGCGTTTGTACTTGGTAGAACAGAAAATGGAGGATAAAGTCCATCTATAATCAAAATGTGATTAACCAAGCGATCATTAATTCCACCAACATTTTAGCCTTCAGAATGGACGATTAGATTGGGGCATACATTTCGAGTATTCTCTCTCGCAGACATCCCAGTAGAAATTCTGATATACCGCTGAAATTAAATCGTCTATTTGAGAGCTGACAGAATACACTTCATTATACCTCTTCTTTGTCCTCGATCCTTTCATTCCCATTTACGATGCTCCCAAATGTCCAATGGTGCTTGTCATTTATTAGTACGCGTCACGTGCCGGTTACGAATGTACGAGCAAAGCCTTAATTTTATACTCTCGGGAGAATGAGAAAAATTGTTGGGTTATTTGATTTCATTTTGCGAACACAGTCTTGAATGTGTACACATTAAGTCATAAAGTCACATGTTAATGAAAAAGCAAATTAAATGAAATGAATTTTCTCCGAGCTTGTCGACTATGAAATATCTCGTGTTGACTACCAATCTCCACAATCAATAAGTGTGGAGTATCTTTCGAAAAATTCAACTCTTTGTCTAATTCAACTTTTTTGTGCTGTTTCATCTCAAATTTGGAATTGTAATATTATGTATTTAGGAGCACTGGATCGACAGGAAATGTGGTTATACCGGCAATGTGGATCTATGCTTTGTGGATTTTCCGGCAATGTGGGCAATGATGATCTATGGGCAATATGGATCTATCGGCAGTGTGGATCTATGGGCAATTTAAATCTACCTACACAAGGTAGATCTACTGGCAATACGGATCTATGAGCTATGCGACAATTTTCAACCAATATTATAATTCAATCTCCGTTTTACACAATAGTGACCCGTAAACACAAAAAACTGATACATCTCCCCTCTTCCAATCTTCAATTCAGAAAAATCTAAATCGGAAATCATTTATAACTTAGGCGCAGTCCAATCAGTTACCGATACCTTTGATCCAACAACCAGTAAAGATATTTTTAGTTGACATTTATGTCCTCTAGTATATGGATGGTGCTAGATGACCAACGAGCTGGCGCGCCAAATTAATTAAATTCCTCTCTCTCACTCTCTTTCTCTCTCTCTCTCTCTCTCTCTCTCTAGTATATGGGGTGACAGAAAGCCTCGAATTCTAAGATCAGCTTGTTGACAGGGGTACAAACCACTTAACTATCTTGTATAGATAGTCGCCCAATGCACTTCCTCCCATAGCTTGTTAAACTTTGTTCTCCTAGAAGCAGACATTATTGCTTGCGATGGCCTCTTCATATTATTATAAGGTGGAGACAGATCACTTTGCATAATCCTCCATAAACTCTGGCACATGAGGAAAACAAGGTCTTCAGAAAGTTCTCCACACATCTGATTTAAACCTCTCTTGAAGATGTTTACAGGGCTTCTCGAATTTTTGTATAAAATAGTATTTCCAAACTCTCCTAATTTGCACTATTAGATATTTTCTTAAATGAAGACAAAAATGATAATGATTTTGAGTTCCACATCAATCTGTCATTGTAATTAATAAACTGACAATGTCAAATGCTGCTCAATGTGAAAGAACATCGAATATAAATATGATTTAAATGTCATTCCTACGAAAACATAAATGTGTGGAGAAGTACAATAAAATAAAAACTTGTTGGAGAAAATCAATCTTCATCTGAATCTTGAAAAAAAATTGTGAGTGCTTGTGCACAAAAATGAAATTTTCAAATTTTGTGTTGATTTTGGTTGGATCCAGTGGAATGTAAGTAGCTCGACAAGCAAAAGATTTTATTGTTGATTGTTCATGATATTTATAGTGCCACAGCGATGAACAACACGTAGATTGGAATCTTAGTAATTAACCGAATGTCTTATTTTCTGATGAGGCAAGATTTGGACTCAATAAAGATTTGAGCAAATGTTGTGTTTGGAATTTGTCAGGAAATGTTGAAAGGTTGCAGCATGTACAAGAAGTTCCTAGGTGGAACTGTTTTGGTATGAGGCGGAATTTCATATCAAGGAAGAACAAATCTCGTTTTGATGGAAGAATTGATGACTTAAATGCAACAGATACTTCAATATGTTGTTCCTTTATAGGTACCGGGTTTTTCACCATAATTTGACCCCCCCTTTAACTTTGTTACTAAAAGAGGTACAAAAAAATGTTTTCTACAAAAGTTTCACGATATCGACTAGTGTTTTTTAAAATGATTTCACAAAACTAATTATATACAGAGTGGGCAACATATTGATTGCAACTTCATTTTTTCAAATGGAACACCCTGTATAT
This sequence comes from Harmonia axyridis, assembly GCF_914767665.1. Taxonomy (NCBI): domain Eukaryota; kingdom Metazoa; phylum Arthropoda; class Insecta; order Coleoptera; family Coccinellidae; genus Harmonia; species Harmonia axyridis. Next base: position 56,392,501 of record NC_059502.1, on the reverse strand, counting down.
TTTTCTATATTTGACTTGCTCTTTTTCTCCTGGTTTCGAATATATAACATATGTTTGGCCTATCTCTTTTATTCTGAGTACCACAGAGTTTCAAATTTTAAGAACCACCTGGCATGATCAGTAATCAGTTTTCAAGTGGTAGGCTGCGATAACTCAAAATGCCCTTTTTTGAGTTATCTCGTTGGCAACGATATGACATATAGTCAAATTGCCAACGAGATAATTCAAAAAAGGGCATTTTAAGAACCACCTGGCATGCTCAGTAATCAGTTTTCAAGTGGCAGTCTGCGATTACTCAAAATGCCCTTTTTTGAGGTATCTCGTTGACAATTTGACTATATGTCATATCGTTGCCAACGAGATAACTCAAAAAAGGGCATTTTGAGTAATCGCAGACTGCCACTTGAAAACTGATTACTGAGCATGCCAGGTGGTTCTTAAAATGCCCTTTTTTGAGTTATCTCGTTGGCAATTTGACTATATGTCATATCGTTGCCAATGAGATAACTCAAAAAAGGGCATTTTGAGTTATCCAGCCTACCACTTGAAAACTGATTACTGAGCATGCCAGGTGGTTCTCAAAATTTGAATCTCTGTGGTAATCAGAATAAGAGAGATAGGCCAAACATATGTTATATATTCGAAATCAGGAGAAAAAGAGCTAGTCAAATATAGAAAAATATTCAGGGTGTTTCATTTGAAAAAATGAAGTTGCACTCTATATGTTGCCCACTCTGTATATATTCCGTTTTGTGAAATCATTTTAAAAAACCCTAGTCGATTTCGTGAAACTTTTGTAGAAAACATTTTTTTGTACCTCTTTTAATAACAAAGTTAAAGGGGGGGTCAAATTATGGTGAAAAACCCGGTACATATATGCTTTTCTCTTGAAACATGAGGATGCCCGTCCGAACACTGCACTTCGAATCTTCTAGATTTTTACGAAATCAAGGCTTTATCATGGCCAGCCCAGCCACCTGATTTATATTCGCTTGAACATGCATGGGATATGCTATAAAAAAAGTTTCTCACGGTTAAAATCAATTTCATTGTAGAATTAACTCTTTCTGGCTCTACAACTCCCTATTGACCAATTGAAAATTTTCATCTGCTAAGGGGATTTTTCGTTTATTTTCATTCCCCATATTTGAAATTTATTGTTTTAAATTTCATTTTGAGATTTTTTTGTGAAAGATTTTCTTCATTCTACAGTAATATAAAAAATAAATTTGCAATTTATAGCGGGTAATTTTTTTTGAGTTGAATCAGTTGAAAAACTTCAAGGAGGAAATGTCCTATTGAAAAATAATTCGAATGAAAAATTGATTGGTTTTTGAGACTTTTTTCATTAAGATTTTTCCTTTTCTTAGTTTTTAGCTGATTCAACTTCAAAAAAATACTCGGTATATCATATTTAGTTATTATTAACATCGTATTATCTCTACAAAATAAAGATAAAGAGCATATCTCTTGATTTTTGTCCCATCTCATAAATTCCCGTTTTTCAGTGTTTCCTCGGAAAAATATTGCACAATGTCAGCATCCAGAATCAGTTGCACTTACGACCCCAAAGGAGAATCATCTCTATCCATTCAGATGACAGACATCAAAGCGCTAGATTTATCTGGAACTGAAATTCACGAGGTCAGGTCATATGTGGAAGACTACGTGAACCTCGAAGATTTGAACCTTTCCAGTTGCAGAATAAAAAGTTTGGGGAAAGGGACGTTCGCCCAACTCTCGAAACTCATCAAACTGAATCTGTCCGACAATCTGATCACAAGTTTCGACGGGAACTCCTTCGATAAACCCAACGTCCTGAATATACTGATTTTATCGGATAATCTTCTGAATAGCTTGAGCGAACTGCATTTGGACGCGTTTCCGAAGCTAAATGTGCTGGACGTTTCAGGTAAGGTGCGGGCATTTGGAGAATATTGTTCTTGCCAACTTTTTTCATTGATAGTTGTCCTTATAAAGGGTTTTCCAATAAAAGGTTTCATTTTGATATAACAAAAAAGATGATATTTTAAGAGAAATCAATGGATGTTTATTTCATTGTAAAGATGAAGGTATGTCATTGAAAACGATATCAACTAAATGGCCGCAACGGTTACGGTTACAGCATCATATCCTTTTTATGTCATTTTCCCTTCCTCTTCACCATCATTATGGTCTTGAATCGATGGTGTAGCATTGGCATAGAACTTATCTTAAATCATAAGGTCTTGGTAGCCAATTGTGAGAACCTCTTCGAGAAATAACACGATCAGAAAACTTGTCTTGCAAAATTGCCATTGTTTCGCTACTTTAATAGCTTGTAGCGCCATGTGGTTGATAATGAACGTCGTCCACAAGAATATCTTCCAATTGAGGGCATAAAAGAATCATAAGCTTGGTAGGGGAATCCATTCACCATTCATTAATGGCTGCACCAGCCTCATTTTCCAATAAGTAAGGTCCAATCACACAAGCAGCCCGAAAACCGATCATTCATGGATTTTCTGAACCCCTAATGTGGCAATTTTGCCCATTTACGTAGAGTCCAAGGCAAAATACTTACATTTTAAATATGATTTCTGGCATATGACCGCCACGGCTGGATCGGATGTAGTCCAATCTGGACGTCCAATTTTCGATGACTTTTTCCAACATTTGTGACCGTATATCGGCAACAATACGCCGAATGTTGTCTTCCAAATGGTCAAGGGTTTGTGGCTTATCCGCATAGACCAATGACTTTACATAGCCCCACAGAAAGTAGTCTAGCGGTGTTAAATCACAAGATCTTGGAGGCCAATTCACAGGTCCAAAACGTGAAATTAGGCGGTTACCAAACGTGTCTTTCAATAAATCGATTGTGGCACGAGCTGTGTGACATGTTGCGCCGTCTTGTTGGAACCACAGCTCCTGGACATCATGATTGTTCAATTCAGGAATGAAAAGGTTAGTAATCATGGCTATATATACCGATACCGATCACCATTGAGTGTAACGTTCTGGCCATCATCGTTTCTGAAGAATTACGGATCAATGATTCCACCAGCCCATAAAGCGCACCAAACAGTCAGTTTTTCTGGATGTAACGATGTTTCGACATACACTTGAGGATTAGCACCACTCCAAATGCGACAGTTTTGTTTGTTGACGTAGCCATTCAACCAGAAGTACGCTTCATCACTAAACAAAATTACCTTATGAAAATCGGGATACGTATTCCGCACAGAACCATTATTTTCGAAGTGAAATTGCACTATTTCCAATCGTTGTTCAGGCGTGAGTCTATTCATGATGAATTGCCAAACCAAACTGAGAATAAATCACTTGACAGCTGTTGAATCGGTCGCCATCTTGAACAGTAATGCCAACTTAAAGTTATATACCTCGAAAAAAAACACCCTATAGAAGAGAAGATTGAGAAAGGGAGTCCATGATGCCAACTAAAAAAAAAACACCCTCAAATGTTATATGGTGTTGAAAATACGACGTGGACAGGCGCTGGAGTATTTGGGTTTGGCAACAAATGCTCACTATAGGTGGCTGTCCAAGTGTCTTTCAGGCAGATATACTTGCAAACAAAAGATGTGTGGAAGTGAACCTTGTAAGACACTATCAGGTCACTCGGGAATTGAAGTGATTGAAGAGGCCATACATTTGCCAAAAAACGAACACAAACTCCTTTCCTTGAACCAGAATCTTTTTGTGGTATATGTAAATGTACCTACAAGAAAGAGTTTCAGGAGAAGAAAAAAGCCGAGGAGGATTCTGCCTGGGTTGGATCATTCTTCGAAACTTTGATACTGCAAGATCTAAGAAGTATCTTGATCTTGGAATATGCTAAACTTCCTCACTGGATTCCTTTCAGGCAATTCCCGTCTCAGGAAGCACCTTGTGATAATAAATCTGACAGAAAACGACGAGTCTGTGGGGAGAACGAAGAAACTCCGCATCGCCTGGTGACGGAATGCCTGGCCATTGCTAGCCAACTCAAAAAATACTTTGGACTAGTGACTTGTAGAACTGAGGAAGTAACCTCAGTCAAGCCATATCCCAGATACTGAAGTTCATTAGAACTCTAGAACTGGATGGCGAGCTAGATATTTATACGACAAAAATGGCGAGAACAGCTCTGATGGGGAAGCACTATAGACCATAATGTCCGCCACTCACGAAGCGTTTCTTCCAGCGTTTGGTAGCTAGCGTCGAAGAGATTCCAGTCGGGCAGTCAAGTTCATACTCTGATTTTCAGTCGTACGGCCGTGTCCCGAGCTGTCTGACTGGAATCTCTTCGACGCTTGCTACCAAACGCTGGAAGAAACGCTTCGTGAGTGGCGGGCATAAGGTCGTGATGCAATGAAATCCCTATTTAATCTTCTATGAATCATTGAACTTATGACATCATTGATGTACTTATTACCAATTCAATTTTTTTTCGTTTCAGGAAATCAGTTGAAATACCTCACCGGTGACGTTATTGAAAAAATTAGACGAAATCCCACCTTCTCACTTTACGCTGCTAATAATCCTTGGAATTGCAGCATATCACATTGGATGAACTTCCTGGAAACAAATGAAGACTTGAAGAATAAGTTTTGCCATTCAAACTCCAACTCTTTTTTGGGGAAGATCAAATATAAGGAAGGTAAAAGGAGAGGTGATTTAGGAAATAGTATTATACGAGAAAGTTGTGGCTTCTTCAAATGCAAGTGGTGGATTATTGGGTCTCTTTGGATTGGGGTAATCTTGGGAAACGTGAACAAGTTGAATAAGCTGTTGTATCAATCTAGGTGCAGAAAGAAGAAAGCATTTGGTGAGACATATAATAGTGTAGATTTAGACAAAGTCTACCTAAAACGTAACCTCTTATTTATATTTGATTTAAATATCTCAAAAAATTAAGGAACTATGGAGAAATATTATCTTGAAACTTCAATACTCAGTTCTTTTGAATTTTGAATTTACTGATACTGAATTTTGAATCACTCTGTCTATGTTATACCCGTTTCAAGCTTTGTGGAAAATTTCGTGTGGATAGCGTCATAAAAACCGTAGAAGATTCAAGCGAAATATCAAAAAAATAAAATAATACCATGACAGCAGATCAGAGCGAGTTGAAATTTCTCGGTAGCCTATCACAACAGTTCCTGTAAGGTTAACGCTCAAGGAAGACTGAAGCGAAAGTTTTATGCAGATTTTTCATACAACAATTGTGTGGTTGGAGTGTTTTTGTGTTCATGTTACGGTAGAGATCACAATTTGCATTAATTCCCTTTTCCGAATGCATGAAAAACATATAAACAACGCAGTACAATGTAATTCTCCCGTTAACAAATGGGTTGTTCATGTCCTGAAGAAGGTTGCAATCAAGAACCGAAATAAAGGGAATTGATCATTAAAGAGTTGTTATACAGGGTGTAAGTGAATAAGTGCAACAAACTTTAGAGGGTGATTATGCATGAAAAATATTAAATAATGACAGTTTGCTGTATAATTTTAGTCTCAAATGCTTCGTTTTCCGAGATACAGGGTATTAAAGTTTTCCTTAAAAACTAACTATTTATTACTTTGAAACCGGTCAAAATATTCAAATGAAATTTGGTGAACTTCTAGAGGTAGTAATTGTGCTTTTATTGACATTCAATTAAGAATTTCAAATACGCGCAAATGGGTGATGATCTCGTTTTTTCGAAAGAAAAAATGGTAGACCATTGAGATATTTCAAACTGAAAATTATTTTCAAATTCCTCGTTCAATTTGTAACAAAAAAGCCTCCATACCTTTCTGTTTGGGGTAACGTTTTTATGCAAAAAAAATATTTCTTCAATAAATTATTCAGGGTGAACTCAATTTCAGTTCACTACTCGGTTCGATAACTTTGGAGTTATTCAATTTCTTATTTATAACTCTAGAATTAATACATTGATTGTTTTAATTTGTAGGTATTAAAGTCTAGATATTGTAATGCTTCGAATTAGGTGTCATGCCAAAATTATCTAGTGTTATAGATATAGGAGTGCGATGATCCTTTTTCTATTGAAAATCTGGACCACTCCCTTTTTTTTTCTCGAGAAAATCATTCCATTTCTGAAATCATCAGTTTTACAAAAAAAATGTCTCTTGAATTTTTTTCATAGAATGTATCATTTTCCACAAAAATGAAGTATTGTAACTTATTTACCAAATTTGAATCCCTCATTTTTGCGTCTTTGCGAGGTGTGAGTTGAACGAAAATGGCTTACATTTTGAACAATTTTCGTAAATTTTGTATTGTTTAAGTGTCCGATAAATGTTATTTCTCAAATGCTCAATTAAATGTCATTTGAAAGCGTTATAATAAACTCCGCCAATTTTTGTACTTTCATTCATCAATTGGGAAAATGTGAAAACTTTATTTTGTGGATAGTTTTGATTTGTACTCGATTATCTCGAAAATTGTACAGTCTATGAAAAAAAGTTGAGAAGACTTTTTTTTTAATAAAACGCTGGTGATTTCAAAAAAAGAAAAATATTTTCTCGAAAAAAAACAGTAGCCTAGATTTTCATCAAGAAAAGTATAGTCGCATCCTTGTATCTACGCCACTGGATAATTTTGGAAGGAAATTATTACCTAATTCAAAACACTTCATTATCTCAACTTCAAAACCTAAAAATTAAAACAATCATAATATAGTTATAAGTAAAACATTGATTTTTTAAATTTGAAAACCAAGCATGTTGGGATATTATGTTCATTTAATTTTTTTTTCATGAAAAATTTTGTTCTATCCGACGCCAAAGTAATTGAACTAAAATCTAGACCACCCTGTTTATTATATTATAGATAGAAATTAGGTAAATCCCTAAAATGCAAATCGAATGCAAGTAATGGGTTGACAAGAAAAACACAAATTGAGTTATATTGATATTACTATTTCAAAAACAAAAAAATTGTCTAGTTTGAAATAAAATCAAATTCACTCCCATCCAACATAATCGAATACATCTTCATCGTTAATTTATGGAAAAAAGGAGGTATTTACCTGTACCTACTATTCAAAAACTCTGGATTCAGATAATGCAGCGTCATAGGCATTCATCAGTTTCGCACAATAGGCGAGCAGGACTTCTATTTCTCCAAAATGAGATATGGAACGATACAACGGATAGATTCGCATCGGAGAATAAATTGTGGAGTCGACTGATGGAAAACGCGGTGAGCGGAAGGATATAACTGAAATTCCGTGAACATAATGGACTATGATATCTCCGAAATCGACAAACCTTTTATTGATGTATTGTCGAGTGATGGTCAGAAGCCAGAGGTTTTCACGTATAGGCCCCAAAGCGTATCATTGGTGGAAAGATCCATCGCTTTCATATATCAGTATACGAAGTGATATTGATCTTGACAGAACGAGAGAGAAAATTTCCATTATGATGTAATGATTCGAAATTTTGATATCAAAATGACGTGAAGGATTTGATGTTCCATCATAAAACATGGGTCATTTTTAAAAATATCTAGCTAATATTCGAAATATCACAGGAATAACTTTTGACAACTTTTTCAGTGAAAAGTCGACCGAATAGAAATTTGAAGATTCATAATATAATAATATGGAATAGCAATTCCAAGCACCAAGCAAAATTCTGTGTTAATAGCTACTTTAGAACCATAGGAAATTCAAACAATATATCGAAAATTTACATATTAGCCTCATCAACTTCAATTTGAGACAGAAAATCTGAACTTCATTACGGAGAATGTTAGAATATACGGAATTTCTGTAATATTTTCAATAATCCTTATATCAAACATCAAATATCAAGTATGCTCTCATTTAAATTTCAGACAACTGTAATAGATAGATAGATAGATGGATGAGAATTATTACTGTTTTGAATATATCAGAGCCACATTAAGTCATCTTTGTTTTCCAGAAAAATCAGTTGGGACCGAAGCAGAAATTCACCATTCATTACGAGATAGGGTTGTACCGACTGTTGAAGAAATGATAGCGAAATCAAGGACTTAAGGAGAATAATTTAGTTCTTATAAGTTTTCAATACCAATTTCCCTCAATTTCTTTCAAATCAAATGACTTTATCTTTTTGTATATGTTAAGAGTTATAATGATATTGTAAGAATTAAATAGATTTAATAAAAATGATTTATTCAATTAATCAATGAATAATATCGATAGATTGAGAATAATTCTATAACCAAACTTCATAAGGACGAAGTATAAAGGAAAGAGAGGAAAAAAAACCGAAACGACAATAAACCTAATATTAAAAAAATATCAAGAAATTCTCAAAACGGTTTTTCTCAGAACCAAACAATCAGTCCTTCTCAGGACCAGAACCCTGAAGGCGTCAGGCGAATGCTTGTCGAAACGTCGGAAGCAACCAACCGCACAGATGATGGAAACGGCCCAAATAACTATTTAACATATAGACCATCATCACAATCAAGACAAAAATTAATCCTCAAAACTTCACAATATAAAATTTTCCTCAAACGTTTTTCTTTGATTGAAAAAAACTATCCTTTTTAATGACAAAAAAATTATTGAATTTATAAACTAGGGGAACAAGTTATAATAGTCTTATTCTTGAACTCTGTACTTATGTATATACGATGAATTTGTTCTTCAGTTGACAAAATTTATATGTTAGGTTAAAAAAAAAAAATAATTTCTAAACAGAGAGATAGATGATCTTGTATATTAAAAAGCATTTTATTCTAAAGGTGTGAAAATATCTCTATGTATTTTTCAATTTTTTTATAATGAATATGGAATAATCGTCATCGATTTAAGCTCATTTGAATTGTATGATTCGGAAATTCGATGATATTGAACGATGAGCTGAAATATTTTGAATGTTGTTTTTGTTGTTCAACAGAAAACTGTTGACACATTATATTTATTAAGGGTTGCGCAACATTACATTCTTAGTGTCACCAGTAAATGCATAATCTCAATTAAGATCTCATTTAGAAGAACAACAAATCTTCTGTGTGTTCAATCTTTTTCTGTGGCACCAAAAACAAAGACTCTTCTTTCTTAGAAATTTGTTCATTTTTTCCCTCTAACAGCCATAATTTCATGAAGACTAAACATTTCTACCCCTTCACTTCGAAATAATTCACCGGAAATTAAAGTATTTTTTCGAATAGTTTTTGAGCACCTGCTCTTCGAACATGGTGCTATAACATTTCGTGACTTTTTGAATTTTGAGCCAGGAATGGTCTCAAATAATAATAATTACTCACTGATGATGATTTGGTAGTTGTTGGAAATATTAAATTTTTCCTTTCCACCATTTATTGAGATATATTGAGAATCAACAATAGTTCAAAACACACCTGGAAAAGCCCTTCATAATTCCTTTCAGGTAATTGCAAAATTCATTATAAACGTTGCATTAATCTGAAGCTTGATCACTTAAGGCCTCTTTTTTCATTTAACCCTCGTTTATATTTCAAACTTGGGGCAAACAACAAGAACACTTGAATTAATGATGATAAGAATTTGAAACCAAAAAATATGTCTACTTGAACTTAAGATACAACTTGTAATTATCAAGATGGTAATAAGTCAAGAATTACATTCGGTTCTTTTATGTTAATGCTTTTTATATTGAGCCTGTTAGGTCTCATTCTAGAACTTTTTATGAGCTTCAGAAGGAAATTTTAGTAATAAGGAGACACAGTTGTGTTTTGTGTGTCTACACGCTGCCTTTGGCACTACCAATGAGTATCTACTGATATATTATTTGTGAGTTCTTGAATAATAAATATTTTCAATAAATAAATAAAAGTATTATACTGTTATATGCTCACTCAAAAGATAAATATGTGAATGGATCTTTTAAAATCATTCTACTTCACTATCTTAAGAGATCAATACTTCAAAAAATTAATTTTCAAAAATACAGAAATTGAAAGGCCTATTTCCAATAGTGCGTGTTCTTCTATGACTTTCATTACACATATGACATGTAAGGGGAAATAATGTCAAATATTCGATCTCATGTTAAAATTGTAAGTGTATCCCATTAAGAGAAAAATATAACAAATCACTGAGCAATGAGTGAAGAAATAACTACAATAAAAAAGGTGATGAGAAAATAAATAATTGAGGTTTATTGAAGGAGAATTGTTTTTCAGGATGGATATTCGAACCGAATACAGACAAAAAATGATTCGTTTTTGAGTATATTGCATGATAAAAACAAAATGATAGAAAAATTGCAGAGGCAGTTGCATTTCCAAAAGTTGCAACTGAAATATTATCTTGGGAAAACTTTCAAGAATTCAAAAATGGTGGAATTATCTAAATCAGTAAGTTGCAATTTGAAGCTACTTGTTGAAAAGAATTAATAGATTTGGTATGACCAAACTAAAATATAAAAGAGCTTTTAGTCTCCTCATGTTTTTTTCATGGAAGCAGGCAGACAAATCCTTATTCTCTTCATTTAGGTTTATATTCTTAATCTTGGTATTGGTTTGAAGTTGGAGTGTGCTTTCCTTGCATTCAAGGAAAATATTCTTGAAGTTATTCGAATATCGAATGGAACATAATTTTTTTTTCAAAAGACAGGTCTTGCAGAATACCATCTGATTTCAGTCTTCAGTGATGAGAATTCTTGTACCCCAACACGTTCAGCGAAAGAACTTTCACAAGAACAATATATTTCAACTAAGAAACAAACAAAAAATAATAGAAAGCCCTGAGCACCGGCTTTTGTTCGATTGTTTATTGAGAATAGAACTCTAGGTCCTGTAGTAATTTCTAGCGGTTCTGAGGGGGACCATGACCTCCATGGCCCATAGGATTCTAAACAGTTGATATTGGTTCAACAAACAGAGACTAGATAAATAACCAACTAAATCTCCAAAAAAATCAGTACTGAAAGAAAATAGGTAGAGAAGAGTGTGTACAATTAACCTTTTGTTGGAGAACAGAATTAGATATATTTAATACAAGGGTGTGTTTTAATTTACCGATGGCAGTGGCATTTGACTGGATGGTGTTATAGAAAATCAAAATCAAATTAGGGAAAAATCTAAATTGTTTCAATCGTTTCCAATTCATCCAAAAGATAACACTTTTATTAATCATTTATTTATATTTACGAGTGAGTAACTAAGTTTAAGCCAAACTCAAATTGTCATCCATATGTAAAGATAAACATCAATATGTAATCAATCTTCACTGATATCAGATGATATTACTTTGAATAAAAATAAAAATCGGTTGTTGATATCACAACTGCAAATAAGAACTAGCTTTCGAAAACAGTGGAAATAATTTTTTTCAACAAAATGTAATCTCTCCGAGTTGGAAAATCAACTATAAATAAACACTAAGATGATATTTTCCTTCTGGAAATGTTAATTATTTTGAAATATGAAAATAATAACAAAAACAAACAAAAATTATGATATCATTAGAGACAAGTCTATTATTTTGTGTATTCTTTGTGAGCCCACAGTTTATAATCAGTGAAGTGTAATATTCTTCTTATGACGATTAATAATGTGTCCTGTTTTTTTTTTAGTTTCCGGTATTTATATTGGTCTTTTCTCCACCTTTTTTAAGCTTAATTAACTTTAATTAGTATAAATCTGTTTTCGTATTATTTTCATATATCTACTGTTTAAGATGTATCAGTTTAGATAATAGACATGTTTTTCTTTCCCTATTTGATATTTCTTCAAAGCTGCTCTTGTGACCTGCACTGGGAATACGATTGTCTGCCTCATTCCCTATAGCTGGATATTCATTTTCACCATATGCAATAGTGCATTTTATGATACTTCGCTGATTTTAGTTGAGATTCTCCTGTTTTTACATCCTCTTACGTTTTTCATACTGAATAAAATTTCATAAATCTAAAAACTTCTACTCTTTTCAGTGTAACCCATCAGTAATGGAAGAAAATATACCAGTAACATTAGCCATAAATCGTTTCTGCCTCAAAGTTGGCATAAAGAGCAGAATCATCATTTTGTACGAGCGTATGTGCGAGATCGATGGAAAAATCAGCAATTTATTACGCATACAAGAATGTCTGCTGCGGAGAGTGGTGGAGAAGATCTGCGAAACGCTGAAGAGGGAAGACGGTATAACTTTGCAGATCCAGGTTCGGAACATGCTGGCTAGTCCTGAGTATTTGGGCCTATTCAACAACCTGCTAAACGCAAGTGTGGGTCTGAGGAAGAACCTGGACACATTTCGTATTTGCTGCGATAGGCTTCTTATCATAGAGGAAGAGAGAAATTCAATTGGTGAATGAATTCTTCAAATAAGTCTTTATATACTGGAAAAAAACGCTTCAATCAATTCATTATCAGTTCACTGAATAGGGCTTTTCCTATTCATTCATTTCAAAATCAATACATTTCTTTACTATCAATTGTAATCATAATAATTGTAGTTTAAACTTTTACTCATCAAAAATTTTATTGAACGTTGGCAAAATCTGCGTTGCAAAATTGATAGGCTTGGTATGGCCAGAATTATCAATATTCGTGTTCACAAACGTCATTTGGAAGTGGAAATAATACCCAGAGTGTAAAGAAATTTGAATAGAATATATTTGAAGAAGTAAGTCAACAATTTCAAATATAAAATATTGCACCTTACATCCATCACAAGGGAAGTTAGGACGTGGAAAAGGAAAAAGCACTTGAAGAAGTGAAAGTGCCCGAAGTAGTTAAAATTCGCATCTTCGTTTTGCAACTTACCGACTGTCATTTAAATGAAATTCATCGAATTTTGAACTTTGTGTGCACAATTCTCGTAAAATCTGAAACTTCCAGAATCCTTTCGCTTCATTTAACTATTATTTCTGCAATTATTGCATGATTATTCCATGATAGTTATATCATTTGAAATAATGCTCACTATTGATTATTTTATTACATTCAGGTTGACGGTTTTGAGATTCTGTTCAAATTACACATTTGTGCTTTGCTTCGCCTGAGCTCAAGCGACGAGTCAATGGTTTTGTTGAGGTTACCTGTATGTGTTTGTGATTCATATGTATGACGTGTACGTTCTATATGTATGGAGTGTACGACTCAGCTCTGGAGTACCCAATCACGTTTTTTTTTGTTTTGTCCTTATCAATAGAATTTCATACATATATCATCCGTTCAACTTGATCTGAAACCATAATATTGAAAATATGAAATTTCATTCTATTTAAAACACTTTGGATATCTATAAAAATATATTTTACTCACGATGTTCTACAAAGAAGAAGTACTAAGTGTTGACAATATTTTACAGTTGAACAGGTTTATAATCTGCCAATCGAGCAACGGACCAATTGTAACTATTTGATCGGAATCCAAATCGAAAAAGTGCAACTCCAGAACAGGCTGAAGGATATCTTAAAGGATCAAAGCGTCCTACGGAAAAGGATCGAGCAGTTAAATGAAATCGAAGGTGAACTGAAGAACCTTCAAATTGAATATAAGGTTGCCAACAGAAATTGCACTGGTAAGTTCAATTCCAGATATGAATCACCAATAGAATCTACACTTTCCTAGCAAAATAACTCGGCTGCCTAAAATTTTGCTGAAGTTACTTGACCGAGAACTTTCGTAATTTTTCAGCGATTCAAAGGTTTCTACGCCAAATTGAAGATGAATTCTTTGGTATAAAAAAAATCTGCAGAAAAGGGCTACAAAAATGTTGTTAGCTCATTTATACAGGGTGAAAACAACCATGTATTCGTTGTCCAATTTCTCAACACCCTGTGGAACAGTTCGGGAAATTTGTAGAATTTACGCTGTTTATTACAGAGACCATCCTTTTCGATATTTTTCATTTTTTATTTCACTTTGATATATTGAGTTCTTTTGAATGTACACGTATTCAAATAAAAGCTTGAAAATATTTCAGGGAGAAAATTTAATCGGTAATGCTTTAATATTCAACAGTAATTTGAAACAAATAGAAAAATACTTTGGCCACATAGTCGACGTGGGCCTAATTAGGAATTCACGACTTGACCTGATATTCAAGCTGCTTGACTTGAGCTGGACTTGAAATCAACTCAAGTTCAAGTCAAGTAATAGTTTTTCAATGTCAAATCAAGTACTTGATAAATAAATATTTGACTTGACATTGAAAAACTACTATTATACTTGAATTGCTTTCAAGTCAACTCCAAGTCGAATGGTTTGAATATCAAGTCAAGCCGTGAATCCCTAGGCCTGATATGTTCATTATCAACTTTAAGAGTTTGCTCTGTTAAGGAAATAATATTCTTCTTTTCAGAACATATGACTGACATGTTGCGAAGGGTGAACTTCGAAGCTTTGGGTCTCATTGCAAAATCGAATCAGCAAAGGGAGAAATACACCAAGGAAATAGTGAAATTGAAGTGCGAGAACCAGAAAATATTGAAAATGGTGGAAAAATTGAAAGTATTCGTTGAGGAGAAGGAAATAAATCAAGATTCTATGAAGCTCGATGTGGTTTACTCAGCTGGACTTTATCAAGCGCTGGATAGGGAAATAAATCAGGTCTGTATAAAGAAAGAAGAGTTTTCCAATAAGAGGGGTCATTTCGAATAATTCGCTATCATGGCAGCTGTTTTAAGCTGTCATCTTTTGTTTTTTGACGCCATTGCAAAAAATTTAACGATACACGTTTCAACAACGCAATCAAAATTCACTACAAAAATGGTGAAAATATTTCAGTCCCAGTTCGCAACACTAAAGCACTTTTGGGTCGTCGCGAAGCACCTTATAGTAATAGTGGAATTGGTGGAAAAATTTGAGCTGTTGAGAGATGTTGGTGATATGGGGAATCTAAACCGTGTGCATCGCTAAAGAACAACTGAGAATATAGCTGCTGCACCTCGTAGTGTTGACGAGAACCTAGATTTGTCGATTCCTCATCGATCTTGGGAATCAGGCATTTTACAAACGACATTACATACACTGCGCAAAAAAATAAACGCACATTCTGAAAATCTCAATTTTAATAATAATAATAATAATAAAGTTTATTTGACTTTAAAAACAAGAAATGAACACTTCAAATAAATTTTACAAATAAACTTAAATAAAGAGACAGAGGCTCACTTCTAAGAAGCTCACCTGTTAGTCTCACAACAGAAATACTATTCAAAGACAGCCACTACAAAATGGAAACAAAAAATAAAAAAATTCTCTGGCTCAAATGGACATCATATACATCGAAACTTAAATAAATCAGGATAAATCGTGTGTAACTGCACAACATACGCACTTAAGTCAACTTTGGCAATATTTGTCACTTTAGGGAATGTTAACATGAATAGTAATACATTAATAAATGTGACTTCAGGGAATTTGTTACTTCAGAAAACGAATAGCAAACAGATCTTTTATATTTTATTTTCGTCATATTCTGTTGTTAATAACGTTATGTATAGTTTTTCTATTCAAACCGAGTAGCCACCGAATCACTTCCTTCTTGAATCTCACAGGGTTTCTCAAAGCTCTCAACGTAATTGGGATTGTTCCATATATTTTGGGAGCTAAATATGTGCAAGATCTCTGACCTATCGTTTTCGTCGTTTTACTCTCTTTATAGTGGTCGAGTTTGTGTCTAGTGGAGTAGTTGTGATCGATTGGCCGAAGTTCAATTTTTCTTCTTTTTATGAGTGCTGCAATCTTCATGAAATACAGTTGCCTCAAATCCAGCACATGTGCGACTCTGTATATCTCGTCACTAGGAAACAGCATTCTATGACCGCAAATTATCTTCAATATACATTTCTGAACGATATTCAATCTTTCTATATGCACATCATATGCTGCCCCCCAGCCCGAAATACCATATGTCAACAGCGACTGCACCAAGCCAAAATAAACCATCCTTAGATATTTCAGATTGAGTTGCTTTTTGAGACGTTTGAATCTATGTAATAAGCCTCGCAGTTTCTTTGCTAGTTGTTCGCAGTGATACTCCCATCTCATATGCCTATCTACGGTGATCCCAAGGTACTTGACGAATCCATCTCTGCTCTCCAGTATGGTTGTTCCATTTCTCGCTTTTATTGGCCCTATGTTTGGTAGACCATTTTCATAGGATGTAAATGGTAGATAGCAAGATTTTTCCATATTGAGGGTTAACTTATTGTAGTTCATCCAATCTGAGATACTCTGTAAATCCTTTTCTGCTTTTAATTTAAGTTGTTCCCAAGATTCTGCTTCATAAGAAATCGAAAGGTCATCAGCAAAACTAACGATACTTCCCAAGATGTTCATGTTCAGGAGGTCGTTTACATAGAGCAGAAACAACAATGGTCCAAGGACCGTTCCCTGAGGGACTCCGTATCTTACTTCCTGTTCTTCACTCTTCTCTCCATCAACGGACACACATTGCTTCCTCATTGTCAGATAACTCCTCAGCAAACTCAGAGCCGCTCCCCTGATTCCATAGTCATGTTAATGAAAGTTAACTCAACATTGACTTTATAACTTATTTATATGTTCTCTCGGGAAGGTTTTGAACGAAACAAGACACATGAAATGGAAGAAAAATTCAGGATTTCACCGAATCTTATGTGAAAGAAGAGAAATAAACAATTTTCAAAATACTGGAATGCTGATAAGTGATTTAAAACTTGGTATTTCCAACCCTTGCGTTAATTACAGCTCGGCAACGACAGTTCATACTCAAAATGAATGATCTTAAAATGTTCTGATCAAATCCTTCCCAGATTTCTCTGAGTTGGATTCCTAAGTCATTAAGAGTAGCTGGATGATTTTCTGAACTTCTCAGCCTTCTACTGAGGTTGTCCCAAACCTGCTCAATCGGATTGAGATCTGGACTTCTTGCTGGCCATTCCATTTGAGAGACTTCAACCTCTTCAAGGTACTCCTGACTCATGCGCGCACGATGGGGTCTGGCATTATCGTCCATAAAAATGAAATTTTCACCAATGTATGAGGAAAATGGCACTACATGCTCTTCAAGAATGTTCCTTATATACCTATCAGCATTCATAGCTCCATTATCAACGACCACTAGGTCTGTGCGAGCAGTTAAAGATATTCCACCCCATACCATAATCGATCCTCCCCCGAAACCATTAGTATTCAGGAAATTGCACTGAGCATATCTTTCATGTTAACATCTGTATACCAGGGAACGTCGTTCACAATGGTAGAGGCAGAATCTAGACTCATCTGTGAAGAGAACTCTTTCCCAATCAGCCTTTTCCCAATGGATATGCTCTCTCGCAAAATCCAAACTCCCCTTCGATGGGCTGGGGTGAGAGCTGGGCCTCTTGCCGCGACACGAGGCCTTAAATCATATTCTCCGATGCGATTTCTTATTGTCTGAGTGCTAATTTGCACCCCATGAGATTGTTCAAGCTGATTTTGAAGGAGGCGAGCGGTTGCAAACCGTTGTCTCAACGAAGAAACTCTCAAGTAACGTTCTTGAATGGCAGTTGTTACTGTGGTCTACCCTGTCCTGGTCTTTGGACATTCATGCCTGTCTCCCTGAATCGCTGCAAGATTCTGGACACACTTGTATGGGAAACTCCAAACCTTTCTGCAATTCTTGTGTATGTCCACTCTTCTTCTCGCAAAACTACCGCTTGGGCACATTCCTCTTGGGTCAATTTGCGTGTTTCTCGTTGCATAGCGATCGAGTGTAGAAAATCAAACGAAAGAAAAACTATTGATCACTAGAATTGATCGAGAGCAACTGATTTCAGAATGGAGCCAATACATTCAAATTCTGATAATCTCATCTTTTTTTATTCCTGCTGGGAAAAAACATATGTATTGAAGAAAAACGTTGAAAGTGGATAACATATGCATGCATAATTCTGATAAAAAATAATTATCATTGAGAACACCTTCAGTTGTAGAATAAATTTTAGATTGCCATAATGTGCGTTAATTTTTTTGCGCGGTATATTTTGCATTAAGAATGAGTTCTTAAGACGAATTAGTCCTGGTAAATTTTATGGAAAGCATATGTTGCTGCAACCATAGTCGTTGCAGCCATTTGGTTGATATCGTTTTCCATCGGTAATGGCATACCTTCCTCTTCACAATAAATAACCATCCAATGATTTCTCTTGAAGTATGTCCGTTTTTTTTCAATATCAAAGTGAACCTCTTATTGGAAAACCTTTTAGTATCAGTGTCCAAGATCACAATAAAACAATGGTTTCTGTTCAATCTATCCAGGCCATTCAGGATAATGAAATGAACAAGGATTCGAGAGCCGAAAAAATAAAGAACGAATGCAGGGAGCTGTCGCAGAAATTGCAGAACGCCCGAAACGAGAACAATTTGCTGGAACATGAGCTCGAACGTGTCAAAGCGGAATACACTGAGGTGAGTGGAGGAACAATAAGTGGGGCATATAAAAAAAACGTGATACAAATTTCTACTTAAGAAAATTACTTCGTTTTGCATCAACTTCTCCGGACAGGATTTTAATGGATGAAATATTCAAATAACCCCAGGTAACAGATTAAGTGCATTCTGTTGACTAGAATTCTAGATATCGAAATTATGCCAAAACCTTCACTATAAGTTATATCTTGTATTTCTAGTCTAAAAAATATCTATCAAAATTATATATCAGATAGTGAAGGTTTCGGCACAATGATGTCATAATTTTGATATTTATATTGAATTTCCTTCATCAAGTAGACTCATTTGACCTTTATAATTCAAAGTTATCATTAATAATTTATTGATTAGAGGCAATATCAACAGAAAAATTAAATTAACCTCTCCAAAATTGTTATTTCAATTGTATATATTGGTTTGTATACCTACATATTTCACAGGACAGTAAGTGGGAAGATCTATGACTACCGTACTTAAGAATAAGGTTTTTTCAGTTAGCCTACAGTTCCTAAAATGCAAATTTGTGAAATGAATATCCAAGTTTCAAGTTCAAAAAGTAAATTCAATGAGTTTTTTAAACTAAACTACCCTGATAAAGGAAAATCGTATTAAAAAATTTCCGTTGTTATTTTAATTTAGTTATTGAATTCATTAAGCGTTCATTCAATTTTTTCAGTTCTGACGGTTCTGTTGAAGTGATGTCATAATTTTATTATTTATATTAAATTACCTTCATCATGTACACAGATTCAAACTTCATAATTCATAATTGAGAATTCCAGACAAATGAATAGCTTTATTTGAGGCATCAACGATTATCTATGAATATACATAATAACCCACGACCTTTTTCTTAATCGGATATTTTTATTATGAAACCTAATTTGCCATGAAATTCTGAAGAAGAAAAATTCTCGAGTGCAAGTATAGATTTGACAATTCATCGATAAATAAAAATTTTGAAAATCTCTTCGATCATGCGTTCAAATGACCAATTCTTGATACTCACATACATTTTCAATGCACTTATATTTTCAATATACCACTGTCAAACCAACACATCTAATGATAACTACCCATAAGGACATTTTTGTTTGGAATTCCTTTTTCTCCAAGGTACACAACATATGAAACTTTCCGAATCAATCTTAAAAAATATGACGTAAAATATTTTGAAGGTCGACTTTCATTCTTGTTTTGGTATAATAATGAGTAATCTGTCAAGCATGTTTTTGCTTTTTTTTGTCTAATTGCATACTCCTGCCTTATGATGTATGTTTATTTTCCGTTTTTTATGTTATCAAGTTGTAATTGATTGCGGAAGCTCAAACGACGTGCCACTATTTTGTTGTGATAGCCTTGCAATGACTGCTATTACTCGAGATCTTCAATTCTCATCAATACACACCATTCAATAATATTTGACTATTAATACCGCTTGAATCAATTATATAGTCCACTAAGATGTGCTACTTAATCGAACGTGCGTAAATTTAGGTGATTGTAGAGGTGAATTGGTTGCTTTTGCGGATGATACCAATTTATTTTATCAAGCTGATACATAGGATGAACTGAAAGGTTTGGTGGAAGATAATTTCAGAAATACCAAGGATATTTTTGATTGTCGACTATTAACACTGAATTATGAAAAAACATGCTTCAGGCCCTTCTCCAAACTTTATCATTCAATTAAAGCGAATGTAGTACACATGTAATCAGTGCAGGGAATAAAGTAAAATATTTGAGAGTTTTCTTAGATAATCATCTAAGATGGAACATTTTGTGATTTGTATTTTCTGAGGAGGCTTTATGTTGTTTTGGTTGAACCTTATTAACTTTATGGAAAATAGGGATGGGATATTCTCGTTGATATCATTCTCCGCTGCCTCTTTATCTGAAATTCGAGATCCCTATATTTCGAAATTTTTTCGATCTCCTTTTGACGCATGTTGTTGTTATTTGGTATTGCTACGTCGATGAGTATTGCTGTATTTATGTTAATCGACTAGAAGTTCATCTGGTCTGTTGTGAGGGACTGTTTTATCAGTCAAAACTGTACGGTTCCAGTACAGTATATAGCGTTCATTTTCCATGATGGTCTCCGGTTGGTTCTTGTAGTATGGCACTTTTTCAGAATTAAATGGTTCTAATTTAGTTGCCAATTTTTGGTGTAGTATCTTTCCTACTGCATCGTGTCTCTGTTTATATTAATTTCCTGCGAACATTTGACATCCTCCCGTGATATGTTGGATTGTCTCATTCGTTGGATACCCATATTGGCATCGATCGTCAGTAATAATTCAATCCTTTATGATATGCTCGCAGTAATTTCTCACTTGCGATCACTTGATCTTGGATGGCTAAAAGAAAACCTTTCATTTCTGGATACATCGCACCTGATGTGAGCCAATATTTCGACGCTTCAATGTCGACATGATCCTGGTTCACCTCGTTGAAATTTCTTCTCTCTACCCTTGCAGTTTTTCTTGGGTTGTCTGATGGTTGTATGACAGTTTTTCCTTGTGTAGTTGTAAAGGTGTTGATTCGTCTGATTCACACAGTATTTTGTAGACCTCTGACGTGTCTGATTTGTCTTTGAGATATGTTTGTAGGCATTTTATTTTCCCATGAGCAAGTTCCATGATGTCAAACAGACCTCTGCCTCCTTTATTCCTCAGCAGTGTCATCCTCTCAATGCTATTTTTTGGATGGTTCTCCTAATGGACTCAGTTGTTGAGTCTTCCTTCATTCTTTGATGGTTGATTCGTCGCTTTTCTTTCATTCCTAGGTATTTGTAAATATCGTCTGATTTCAGTGCTTCTATTTCCTCACCGTTTGAAATAGCGATCGGTTCATTCTTCCTCACACTACGCTAATAATACGACACTTGTCCAGTCCGAATTTCATCCCCACGTCCCTCGGAATAGTATATTCTAAAACAAGTTGCAGAATGGGCTCATATTCCAACACGAATGCGAAATTCGAAAACGAGCGACGAAGGAGCGAGTTTTGGAACGCTTGAGTGTTGGAATTGCCTTCTGCAACGAGTATTAGACGATATTATCTCTATTTCAGTCAAGTTTCGTGAAATATTGTCGAAATTCAATGAAAAATTCAGATTATATATCCTAGTGACTTTTTTATTGTATCTTAGCAGTTGGTGTGACTGTTACGAAAATTGACAGATTACGGAATTTCAATATGAATCGTATGTTTGGAATTTAGACATAATTTACAATTAGCCATTGAATTCGTGAATTATGTCTGACGAAATCGATTTAACACTACCAGAATTAAGAGAATTTGCAAATAATGTAGCAAATTATTTCACTATATCCCGAAATTATATTATATGGACAATTATTGACGTTTGTTGAAATTTGATAGGATTGGAAGTCAGCATAGGCAACCACACGAAAAATATATCTGAAAACGATGCTGTAATGAGTTCATTACAGCACTGTTTTTAGAACTGTAATGGACTCATTACGATACTGAAATAGAGAAAAATTATTATTGGTTATTATTTTTATTATTATCATCAGATCGTTAAAGTCGAGATATTTGAACACAAATGAGTTTCTGAATTGGTTCAAACTCATACATACGCCTATAACTCTTCATGAAGGATATTTGTAAAAACGATAAATCCATTTTCTATTCCGCATATTTATTTTCGCCCCAATATCTCGATACTTAACTAACGATCGGTTAAAACTTCGACGCCCACCTATCAGAACCTATAACATTCACGCGACTCCTTTTTGCAGGCGAGACGGCGGTGGGAGTGCGAGCTGGAGGAGGCCAGAAGGGAGAAGGACGAGTACAAGGCCCAAGTTGAAGACCTGCAAGCCATCCGAGCCGCCTACGCGCAGCTCGCAGACAGTCACGCCAGCATGACGGAAGACATGAGGGAGAGAACCAGCGGCGTTATGAAGGGCAGAGACGCGGAGGATCTGAGAAGAGTGCGCGGTAATGAAATTTTCATGTTTGCGTGGGGAATTTTCCGCGGGCGGCACGGTTCGGAAACTGTTTTGGAAGCGTCTCCGAAAACAAGGAGGTCTTCTCTTTGTCGTGGTGGATTGTCGGCGACTGCGGTACAAGGTTTTATGATGATTGCGGGCTGAAGTGATCTTAAACCTCACGTGTAGAAAAAATATGCTGTTCGATGATAGCTCTAGCTTTCGCTATACAAGGCGGTTCACAATGAAGACCGGTATTTACGAGGCTTTTGTTGGGAGAGTCCTAGAGTACTCGAACTTTTTGCATGATATTCCTTATAGTCTCTAGACATAAGCCTTATCTGATAAGGAATCGATGAGAAAATTCAAATTTCTGACATAAAAGTTTTTTGGAGAGAGCGTCTAATATGATAGAAATCGTTAATGTACACAAAGTGTTTCCAAATTAGACGTCTACCTTGGAGGACGTGTTTGGATGACTCATTTGCTGTCATTTAAACCATATTTATTGATATCCGAAAATCAATAGTTTCAGAGATATTTGAGTTCTTGTGATTTTCAGAAGAATTCTCACCTTCCTTCATTTTTCTTAAATATTTTCTACGTTGACAAAGTTTGATTATAATTTTGGATTATTCTCATCAGAAAAAGAATATGATATGTATGAAAAAAGTAAAACAAAACTGTATTAGATGTTGAAAAAGAATTAGTAAGATTTAAAAGTTGGTATATGAAGGAAATGAAAATCAATTTCTCTTCCTTAATTTTTTCCTCAATTGACATACATGAAATTATTTTCCAACAGGATGGATATGCCGCACACTATAGGCTAGACGTTCGTATGTTGCTAACCGAATCGTACCCTAATCGGTGGATAGGCTATTTCGTATCCAGCGAGAAGTTCGGATCTAACAGTGTTAGATTTTTATGGTTGGAGCAGTTTGAAGGATATAGTTTATGAGAGTAAAATAGATACACATGCATAATTTGTGGGGTGAATAGAAGAAGCAGCGAGAAAATTGAGATTCAGAGAGATTCAGGCAGAAAGTAACAACAAGTAACAAGAAAAAATTGACGAACAATGAAGTGAGGTGGAAAATCTTTCAGAATAGACAAGAACTCACATATCATGGAAACTGTTGATTTTCGGATATAAATAAATATGGCTCAAACGACAGCAAATGAGTGATACTAACACCTCCTTCAAGGTTCACGTCTAATTTTAAAATACCCTGTATAATAAAAAATAATTGTGAATTAATGTGAAGATACAATCACTCAATGTGTGCTGGAGAGTTTAAAACAGTAAATCAGTGAGAATTCTGCAAGAAGCAGCAACTTGCAGTTACGTTGAAATATCAGAAAAATGTTTTTCCAAAGTTACGTCTATGGAAACTTCAAACTCGATTATCTACTTTTCAAAGCAATCAAATCATGTGTTTCAGACCATCAAGCACTACTAATTTTTTCTCTAGAACCAAAAGAATATATATATATATATATATATATATATATATATATATATATATATATATTAGGTGTACAACTTTGCTTCTGCCATTTTGCAATAGATAACTTCAGCGGTAAGAGGTAGTTGGAATAAATAGATCGTAGATGTCATACAATAAGCTTGGATGTTTGAAAACATAACGCCATCGAAATATTAGTCGATTTGTGTCTTCATCATAAAGTTATTCTCGGTTAAACATTTCAGCTTACAAGCCAAATTCTTTTCAATGGCGAGAGATTTCAATTTTCTACTTTAATATGAAGAAATCTGCGGCTGAGGCCGCTTCAAATGAAAGAACGTGCCGAGAGTGGTTTCAACGCTTCAAGAATAGTGATTTTGACGTCGAATACCAGCATGGCAGTGTGGAGAAAAGGTTTTCGAAGACGCAGATTTGGAGCCATTACTTGATCAAGACTCGTGTCAAACGCAACAAGCCATTTCAGAACGCCTGAAAGTCACGGGAATGATTCAGAAACAAGAAAATTGGGTGCCGAACGAGTTGAAGCTTAGAGATGTTGAACAGCTTTTGCTTGTGATCAGCTGCTTGCAAGGCAAATACGGAAAGGATTTCTGCATGGCATTGTGACTGGAGACGAAAAATGGGTTCATTAGGAAAATCTCAAGCGCAGAAAATCATGGGGATATCCCAGTCATGCTTCCACGTCGACGGACAAACCGAACAATCTCGGTTCCAGAGTCATGCTCAGTATTTGATGGGACCAGCTCGGCTTAGTGTAATATTAATTGTGAAAACTGATTGAAACAATCACAGGCGATCGTTATCGAACACAATTAATGCGTCTGAGCCGAGCATTGAAAGACAAACGGCCGCAATACAACGAGAGACCTGATGAAGTGATTTGACAGTAGGACAATGCTCGACCCCATGTTGCGAATGTGGTCAAGACATACTTGGAAACGTGAAATGGGAAGTCTTGCCCCATTCGCCGTATTCTCCAGAATCTGCCCGAAATATGGGGAAAGTAGTGGACAGCGATGGACAATACTTTGAATAATAAATGTGTAACCAGGTTTTCACAATGAAGCCTCGAATTTCGAAAAAAAAAAACTGCGGAATCAAAGTTGTACGCGTATGTTATATTTTTTTCAATCAACCGACAACCTTGAGACGACAATCCACCCTCTTCCCGCTGTCTCCTAATTCGTTCAATGTTCAGCCCCCTTCAGAACAAAATACTGGCTTTGCTATTGAATCTAGTAATTTAGTGTCGAACAAAAAAAAAACCCTGAAGATGTCTAGCTCATTTTCAGTCCCCTGGATCTACTCCTGTGTTCACAGAGATGTTTCCATTCGGTATTTCTTATTGAGAAATCGCTTTTCCTTATGGGCATCGTTCGCGTTGGGAGCCAGTCTATAGAGCGTTCAGAGTCCCTCTTTGTCGTGCCTCACAAAACACGATTAAGCGGAGCGTAACATTCTGTAGTGACTCGCTCCGAAGCGAACGTTCTAAAACGCCAACAAAGTGGCTCCGAAGGTCTTTAACGACGGCACGGTGGCATTTTATGGCGTACAACAGCCATCGAATGTCAAAACGAAACGGGAAAATCGCGTACAATTACGACATGAACAATATGCCCGTTTCCCAAACGATAATAATTTAAAAATCGTTCCGCGAACCTCGAAAACGACGTTATTGCACCTGGACGCCAAACGCGACGCCGCCGGAAGGGTGCAATATCAAAACTGCCAACAATGTGACATTTCAGGCGGGTCATGCCGATCCCTCGAAATTTCAATTGTTAAGCCATCCGGCCGTTCAGAGTTGACAGTCGGGATAAAAGAGCTCTCTCGTTTTCTCTCCAACGCCAGTTGGAAAAATATGTTTGCGAATATGTGAATTATCGGAATTGGTCTGGTGCCAAAATTAACTGGCGTACCTGTTAGAGATTCTGAAAATGCAGAGCCGCTTTTTCCTGGGTGTAAGAACTCACAACATTTTGTATAGGGTGTTTTTTATAGAGGTATATAACTTTGAGTTGGCATTACTGTTCAAGATGGCGACCGATTTAACAGCTGTCAAGTGATTTATTCTCAGTTTGGTTTGGCAATTCATCATGAATAGACTCACGCCTGAACAACGCTTGCAAATAGTGCAATTTTATTTCGAAAATAATGGTTCTGTGCGGAATACGTATCGCGCACTACGTCCATTTTATTTTGTTTAGCGATGAAGCGCACTTCTGGTTGAACGGCTACGTCAACAAACAAAACTGCCGCATTTGGAGTGAAGCTTATCCTCAAGTGTATGTCGAAACACCGTTACATCCAGAAAAACTGACTGTTTGGTGCGCTTTATGGGTTGGTGGAATCATTGGTCTGTACTTCTTCAAAAACGATGATGGCCAGAACGTTACAGTCAATGGTGATCGGTATAGACCCATGATTACTAACTTTTTCATTCCTGAATTGAACAACCATGATTTACAGGAGCTGTGGTTCCAACAAGACGGCGCAACATGTCACACAGCTCGTGCCACAATCGATTTATTGAAAGACACGTTTAGTGACCGCCTAATTTCACGTTTTTGGCCTGTGAATTCGCCTTCAAGATCTTGTGATTCAACACGGCTAGACTACTTTCTGTGGGGCTATGTAGAGTCATTGGTCTATGCGGATAAGCCACAAACCCTTGACCATTTGGAAGACAACATTCACCGTGTTATTGCCGATATACGGCCACAAATGTTGGAAAAAGTCATCGAAAATTGGACGTCCAGATTGGACTACATCCGAGCCAGCCGTGGCTGTTATATGCCAGAAATCATATTTAAAATGTAATGCCACAAGATTATCTTGCAGATAAATAAAATGCATGTCAATCGAATAATCCATCGTTGTTTTATTGCAATTTAAAGTTCTATAGCTCTAAAAATAACACCCTTCAAAACGCTGATATAAGCGCGATGGATCTGTAGAATCTGACATGTGCAATCTCGCGAGATTTCAATACGGGACAATTACGTGAGGTTTCTCTACTTTGCAGGAAAAATTTAGTTCCTAAAATTAAGTAACGAATATATGACAAAGGATGGCAGAACAAATTCATATGTTTTCTGACTACACTGACAAGAACATGACAGCTCATCTTACCGGTGCATCTCACCGGCTGCCCATAATATATGTACTTCCGTGATATCCTGAATATTATTTAGATGTGCCAATCAAAGTCAAAGAAAATAACTACTAAGCGCCACTCAATCAGACTTCTTGAAATTGTAAAAAGTAATACCGAGATGATTCGATAAGTTCTGGTGAAACATGTGCACGAAGAGAATAGCTCTTGTGAAAAGTTTTACGAAACGGCCACTGCAGCTTTTGATGATGTTCAATTCAGTATTAACAGATCTCTCCAAGGACTCTTCTATGACTTTTCTATTCATATACGCATAATTCGTTCGATAGAATTTTCAGAACATCAGAACAGGAGAATTTCGAGGAACCTAATCATATCATGGCCGATTTCTGATAATCGTGTTGCAAAAAACATGCTTTTCTGTGGTTCTTGGGTTTTTCACTAAATAACTTCATTTCTGTCGTTCTCTCTCATCCAGCCAATAATTATGAGTAGCTAACGAACGATATCATCTGCGATATTCCCTTCCAAATGAAATGCCTAATCCTCAAAGCTCATTTTTGTTTTTGTTCGCAGAAATAGAATATGAGAACATGAAGTTGACGAAAGAAGTGGCTGAACTGAAGGAGGAGACGAATAAGCAAAAATCTAAAATCCGAAGATTATCCGAGCAAATCTTGAACCTCAACGGTAACAGCCAAAAGGTAAATTCGAAGAGGCCCCTATCACATCGATCAAACGTGGCATTCAGATAAAATATCACCATAAATATTTCACGTGATATTCAGTATATTCGTAGATAAATAGAAACTGGAAATTATTGGAATATAGATTTCATTGATATTGCCGTATTCATCATTTTACATCAGATATATCGAAGAAACATTATTCTTTGTTCGTTTGGGTTCTCATTCACTAAAAATTTAATTAAAATTTTTTTGGACTCATAGTAATAATAAACCTGTTTAATCGTCACATAAGGAAGAAGCGTAACGCTTCCTTCGGGTAACTTTTCATTTATTTTTGACCATTTTTTGAATAGAAAGGGTCGCATCATGGATTTATCCCGTTAGATGATAAAATAATTAAATAGATAACTGCTCACATTCGTCCAATAAATAGGTGATGCCAAGGAGTTGGCTAATACCATTCGTTGTTCAATCATCTAATAACACAGGCCAACAAAATGAAAAAAAATTTGGTGCCAGAAATCTAACATCTAATTTTAGATGTTTTTAATGTGCTGATTCCAAAAATGCCACCAGATTTTTTCTATCAGCTCTAGTTTTTGAGATACACGACCTTATAAGAGACCTGAATCTCTCAAAGGAATCCGCTGAATTACTTGCATCAAGATTAAAAGAAAAAAATCTACTTTGTCGAGGTACTAATATTACATTTTATCGTAAAAGAGATAAGGATCTGCTGCCTTTTTTCTCTCAGGAAAATTACTTGGTATACTGTAACAATATAAAAGGGCTCTTAGAAAAAATGGGTTTGCCTGAATACACTCCAGATGATTGGCGCCTTTTTATTGACAGTTCAAAACGTAGTTTAAAATGTGTTCTTTTACATAACGGTAACAAATATGGCTCAATTCCTTTTGGTCATTCTACTACCATGAAGGAAGAATATGAAACAATAGCATTAGTTTTGAGAAAAATTAAATACGAAGAACATCAGTGGTCATTTTGTGTTGATTTAAAAATAGTTAATTTCCTCCTTGGGCAGCAGAGTGGTTATACAAAATATCCTTGTTTTTTGTGCCTTTGGGACAGCAGAGCTAAAAATGAGCACTGGGTTAACAAAAATTGGCCTTCAAGAGATGTCATGATTCAAGGAATACAAAACGTGATCAACGAACTTTTGGTTTCAAGAGAAAAAATCTTACTTCCGCCCTTGCATATCAAGCTAGGCCTAATGAAGCAATTTGTGAAGGCCTTAAATCGAGATGGAAATTGTTTTGGGTATTTGTCACGTAAATTTCCTGGCATTAGCACGGAATGATGGTCCTCAAATAAGGCAACTTGTTGAAGATCCACAATTCACCACATCAATGAACGAGACTGAATCTAACGCTTGGAGTTCATTTGTTCAAGTAGTACAAAATTTTCTTGGCAATCATAAAGCAGAGAATTACGTAGAATTAATGGAAACTATGCTTTCAAATTTTAATATTCTCGGCTGTAACATGAGTATAAAAGTTCACTACCTCCACAGCCACCTAGATCGTTTTCCAGAAAACTTAGGTGATTGTAGTGAAGAACAGGGGGAAAGATTCCACCAGGATATTAAAACTATGGAAGATCGTTATCAAGGACGATGGGATAGCCACATGATGGCGGACTACTGCTGGAGCCTTCAGCGAGACTGCTCTAGTAAACTCCATTCTAGAAAATCGTATAAAAGAAAATTTTTATGTGATTAGTGACTAATGTAATTATGTAAATTAAGTTTTTGCAATAAATACTTAAATCCATGTGTCTTTGTTTTTTTAACTGTCAATAGTAATATTATATATTATAACAGTTATAACGTAAATTATATACACAATTTTTTAAAAAATCTCAAAAACTAGATCTGATAGACAAAATCTGAGAACTTTTTTTCTACATTCTGCATCCAAAAATTACTCAGGAACAGTTAAAAAATCGCAGGCACCAAAATGTGTGTTGGCTTGTGTAATCAATATTCAATATTATAAAAAGAAATGAAACACTTGGAATTTAAAATTTTTAAACGTATACTCAAGTGTTATATTAATATGTTCCACCCAAGTAATGAGTTCCGAATCAATTCCGGTAATCAATATTCTATCAAAGAAAACAATGTAAGGACACAGCAAGCACTGGCAAGGGAATTCTATAGCCTATCTTCGGAAAGCGTTGAACGAAATAAAAATCCATCCCGATAAAAGCCCATCGAGCCTGTTGATGCAGGTTGGCAGGCGTGCTATACTTCTATGTCCAGTCGCCAACATATCTTTGTACTTGACGTGACGAAATACATTAAATAACCAATTGACATTCACATATCAAAACACGTTCTTAGTTGACAGGGACTCCCTGACTTCAGAAATTTTTTTCATGTCAATTTCAATTCGATGAGAAAGAATTTCACATTATTGAGATTTTCGATTGAAATGGGTTAGAATATTCACATTTTATACCTATATATGTTGAAGAAGTCCAACGAAATAAAATGAGAAAGTTGAATCTCTAGGTATCAAATTTACCTCGAACGTTTTCAGAAGCCTAAAAAACCCAATGAAATGAAATTTTCATTCAAAAAACCTAACTTAAACAGTTCTGTAATTGTGAATTTCTGAAAATTTCATTCGTTATCAATAATACCGTCTTCGAAACATTCTTCAGGATAATGATGATTTTTATACGATATAAAATAAACTGTTATAGTTGTAAAGAAATAATGAAAAAGCAATCCTCGCCGAAAATTGCTTGTTACTATTCCCAATTTTACTTAGGAATGATAAATCAGAATTCGTTAAAATTATATAATTATTTAAGTCAAACTCACCCTGAAAAACTCATCCTATATGTTCTTTTTGCAAGACAAAAAAGTAATGAATTCAAAAACTCTCCACCCTATAAAACATCACTTCATCGATGTAAAGGTAATATACAGGTTTGGTAAATACATTCGGAAAGATAGGATATTCGACGTTAATCCAGAAAATAATCATGGAACTTTGGAACAGTCAAAACATCTGTGTGATATGATATCGAATAAACGAGAGTTCACTTTCAATGGCGAAGTAGGGATAGTCAGAGTCGCAGTCGCTCTCTAACCGTGGAATGGGTTAATACAATCCTATTTCATTTAATGCTAGGAATTCGATTGTGACAATGAATGACATAAATAATTTCCTCTGCGAAAATGAGTTCTCAGATTTTTTTCGAGCTTATATTGGAGCCACAGGTCTAGCGCAGGCAGCAACTGTTATCATCCTCACTTCGCCATTAAAAGAGAACACTCGTTTATTCGATATCGTATAACGCAGATATTATGATTGTTGCACTGTTCCACTGGACCATGGACTCTGGAATAACGTTGAATATCCTATATTTCCTAATGAATTTACCAAACCTGTGTAAATAGAATAGAAGAAGAATTGAACTTCCGCCATTGTACCTGAAGGTGAGATTTCACTTCGATGCCATATAGAATAATTCATATTTTCATCATTTCAGATCCTGGAAATCATCCAGCTCGAAACCAAAGACGTTGGTTCCGGAGACGTGGGAAACGAAAACGATTCTTATCTACCAAAGACCAACTCCTGCAACTTATGTGGAATACGTTCGGAATTTCAGAAGGTCGTTATACATCAGGAAAGTCAGAGGCCCAAAGAATCCCAAGAAGATGTCAGAAAGGAGGTTCAAATCGTAAAACTACAGGAAAACACAACACCTAAAGATTCTACCTATAGCTCTAACGAAGGTCAAAGCAACACCCTCACTTTCAGTCTTTTGGAATCTTCGAGTGACCAGAACGAAACGAAGAATTCCACTGGAAGCAGAGATTTTACCACACCAGAAAAATCCATAATCAGCATTGGAGGCTTGGAATTCGAGGTGCCGAACAAGAACATCGAAACAACCCTGGAGTTCCATTCGATCCAAAGGGAAGAAAGGGAAGACGGAATCAGGGATATACTGGATAAGAATGACAATGTTGAAGAAATACTGAAGATAGGAGATAACTCCATGGTTTCCGTCAAAGTTAGGTATGTCCCACCTAGTAAGTTACCTAGAAGAACTTCTAAGAGGAAGATCGTCGAGGAGCAACCTTCCGAATTGGAGTTGCGAGAAGATCGTTCGGAAGACGCCCTTCAGGCTACGTTAGCTCCGATCAAACAGGTCATCCAGTTGAAACCTTTGAAGAACCTCAACGCCTTGGCCAAAACGGAAGAAAGCAAGCCTCTGAAAGTCACCTACAGGAATCTGAACGAATACAGGTCCACCACGGATTCAGATCCGGCCACGGAGTCGCAGTCGAGTGAGATCGATAACCACGGTAAGATGTATGTTAGAGAGGTGAAGATGAAACTGAGGGCTATGACAGATCGAAGGGAGGAAGATGAACCGTTTCCGGTTGCCCAGTTTGGAACGGAAGGTAGAGTCAAAAGTTTGGGTCATCTGGGATTGTAAATTTTCCGAACTGGTGTATCCGGGGTTTTTGTACCGTTTTTTCTTCTTCATTATTTAGTTGTCCATCTCCGAAATAAAGATTTTTCCGAAATATATGAAGTTCCTTAGATTAAATCAGCATTTCAAAATGTTTCTTCAGTCTTATCACATTCTCTTTTGTTTGCTGATCGTCGCAATTGGTCCGAAGAATATATGAATATTTGAAATTTTTTATCAATAATTCTTAAAATATCGATTTCTATGAATACAGAAATTCCGCTGAAATTTTTGTTCTTCATTCTGAATAACGAACCTTAGAAATCGTTCCAGAAAAAAAGTTAATCTACCGGAAAATTTCACAGTGTAAGTTTTGGAATATGTAGATTTCAAATTTGGAAAAAAGTTGTCCGTCCACCGTCCAGAATTTTTCAGGAACTATTAGAGCTATTCCCATCAAATTCTGCACAAGAATCAGTCGTTATGATCCATGAATTTTCAAGGCAATAAAAAAGGAATCAAATTCTTTTTTAAATATATACAGGGTGTCCCGTAAAGACCACGTCAAACCGAGTGAGAATGTAGATCAAAGGATAACCCACCTGCTATGACAAAATTCCTATAATAAAAGTCTTTCAGTTTTCGAGATATTTTTTTTTTTTGAAAATAATGAATTTTCGCCCCTTTCAATAGTTTTGCCCTTACGGTTGGTACAATTTTGCATCTTTCTGGTTAATTTTTTCAGTAAAATATTGCTGAAGAATGATTTCAACGTTTACATTAAAAACATCCTCCGAAAATTTTAAAGAGGGGCTATGAGAAATATTTTTATTGGAAATTCTGGTAGTGGATTATTTTGTTCATTAAATTTAGCCCATCGTAGTGGAAAAAAAATGTACCGAGCTACTGCTGCACATTACACCAATAAACTGTCTATTTTATAGTGATTTCAAAGAGGTATCACACAAGTCATTTGTTATTCAAAGAAAAAAGATATGGCTGTTTTTATCCAAATGGGTACGTTTCTGACAAAATCAAGTTTGTCAATTCTGTTAAGAAATCTTCGATGTTGCATTACTTAGTGAACAATGGCCATTTTTCACGTGCGAAAATATTACTCGCATAATTATTCACCTCAACGAAATTCAATATTGCCGGCAAATTTTGGAAAACATCATGCAGGTCCAGATTTTTTTCAATAAGATCATTTGGCGCGACGAGTCTTCCTGTACAAAGGATTGGTACATGAATCTCCACAATTTGCATAGCTGGAATATCATTAATCCACACGAGGTGAGAGAAGATAGATCACAATATCGATTCAAGATTAATTTATGGACTGGAATATTTAATGGTGCAATTTTGGGCCCGATCGAACTACTACCATCACTGAACGCAAAGAATTTTTTGGAATTTTTAACCAACCAGCTGCCCATTTTAATATTTTATTGGAAGATGTGCCACTGGCGCTGCGACGTAGTCTGTGGTTTCAACATGATGGATGCCCAGCACATTACGGACTCGAAGTTACCGCACATTTGAATAGAACTTATCCCCACCGGTGGATTGAAAGAGAAGGTAAAATTTTGCGGCCTCCTCGTTCACTTGACCTAAATCCTATGGACTTATTATTGGGGCTGCCTAAAAGACAAAGTATACGCAACACCCATACGTGATGAAGCCGAATTGAGAGAACGCATCCGCAATTCGGCTTCATCACGTATGGGTGCTGCGTATACTTTGTCCTTTAGGCAGCCCCAATATCAAAAGTCTAGAGGATTTAGGTCTTCATGTACCCATCTTCGGTACATGAAGACTCGTCGCTCCAAATGATCTTATTAAAAAAAATCTGGATCTGCATGATGTTTTTCAAAATTTGCCGGCAAAATTGAATTTCGTTGAGGTGAATAATTATGAGAGTAATATTTTCGCACGTAAACAATTGCCATTGTTCACTAAGTAATGCAACATCGAAGATTTCTCAACAGAATTGACGAACTTGATTTTGTCAGAAACGTACCCATTTGGATAAAAACAGCCATATCTTTTTTCTTTGAATAACAAATGACTTGTGTGATTTGAAATCACTATCAAATAGACCAATTTATTGGTGTAATGTGCAGCAGTAGCTCGGTGCATTTTTTTTCCACTACGATGAGCTAAACTTCGTGAACAAAATAATCCACTACCAAAATTTCCAATAAAAATATTTCTCGTAGCCCCCCTTTAAAATTTTCGGATGATGTTTTTAATGTAAACGTTAAAAACATTCTTCAGCAATATTTTACTGAAAAAATTAACCAGAAAGATGTGAAATTGTACCAACCGTAAGGGCAAAACTATTGAAAGGGGCGAAAATTCATTATTTTCAAAAAAAAAGAAATATCTCGAAAACGGTAAGACTTTTATCATAAGAATTTTATCATAGCAGGTGGGTTATCCTTTGATCTACATTCTCCCTCGGTTTGACGTGGTCTTTACGGGACACCCTGTATATATATTTGAAGGAATCAACCAAAACTAAGAAAGTTCTAATGTGTGGAAATCTACAGTACAACTTTTTCGAGCAGCTGTCAATAAAGCAATAGTTGTCAACATGATAGCCAACATGATGACCAACGATCGTTAAACGGTCATGGTACCAGAAGTATTTATATCAACATCACAACCTTTTTTTCATAACCCTTATGTGGCCTTGATGAATCTGACGTATCGAACTCTAAATTTTTCTGCCGCAAGTTCAATTTCGAATAGACGAAGGGTGTATATTTCTTTAATCAGTCACTTTTTTAACGCTCACTCCTTGAACAGATCGCTAAATCATTTCGTCAAAATACATTTAATTTTCCAATTTCTAACCGGGAATGGACTCACAGATAATGACGAATTCGGTTATGTCAGTACGGTTGTTATACCGAAAAAAAATTGCTAGAAACTAGAAAATTTTTACCTTGTTAATAAGTAAAATACGAACCAAATTCTCATAATTTGCGGGAGGTTTTAATTTTCTGTTTTAATATAAAAAAATCTGCGGCTGAGGCTCATCGAGAGCCGAGAGATGTTGAACGGCATTTGATTACTTGTGAACAGCTACTTGCAAGGCAAAGACAGAAGGGATTTCTGCATCGCATTATGACTAGAGACGAAAAATGGGTTTAATACGAGAATCCCAAGCGTAGAAAATCATAGGGATATCTCGACCATGCTACCATGTAGACGATTCCAAGGTCTCAGTATTTGGTGGGACCAGTTCGGCGTAGTGTTAAAACGGACTGAAACAATCGTTATCGAATTCAAATAATGCGTTTGGGCCGAGCATTGAAAGACAAACTGCCGCAATACAACGAGAGATAGGATAAAGCGATTTTACAGAATGACAATGCTTGACCCCATGTCGCTAAAGTGGTCAAGACATACTTGGAAACGTTGAAATGTCCTACCTCAGCCGCCGTATTTTCCAAAATTCATAATTAATCCTCGAATTTCGAAAAAAATGGCGGAAGCAAAGTTGTATACCTATGTAGTTTTAACTTTTTTGTAATGTTTTTTTGTACGTTTCTTTCACGAATATTTCAAAAAAAAAAAAACAATTCAACAATTTTTTTGCGAAAAACGAAAAGTTACCAACATGTTTTTCTGATTCGCAAATTAAAAATATTTCATTTCACAATATAGATTATTGTGAGAAATTATGTGAAAACCTCATCCAAATCGGTGGTTGAAGGAGAAATATCGATAATATCGTTTCGAACTGAGCAGTCACGAGGTGCTTTTCACTCTTAAGATTAAAAATATAATATTAATGATCAAATTCTTGTTTTTTTCACCATGACGTCTGAAGAATGGATGGAATTTCTATAATGTAAACGAGAATCAGACCACCCTTTAGAAATAAAAATGAGATTTCATTTGGCCAATAAAATGGGTCATCATATGGAAAAAACGAGTTTTATATTCCTATCATGCCTGACTTTGACATTGAAATCGAAAAACCATGTATGTTCAACTGAATTTTTGATTGCGGAAGTTGAAGCATTGATATGTCTTCTATAGAAGAAAAAAACTTTTCATGCAAAAAACTCAAATTTATTGACATTGAAATGAAACCCTATTTGGGGAAATTTGAATTTTTTTTTGGAAATTTCAGAAAAATTTTCTGGGAAAAATATATATACAAAGAATGCATTGAAGCAATGTAGAATCCATTGAATAATCTAGTTATGAAAGAAAAAATTGGATGTAACATTTTAAAAACGAATGTCGAATACCGAAAATCGATCTAACCAGTTTTTTCCATAAATTCATCTCTACCTCAGGGTAATAATCATAGATAGAGGGAGCATATTATGTCATTTGCAGTAAGCAAATATTGTCCCGAACATGAACTATCAAATTTGATATGAACCTCGCGGAAATGAGAACATATCAGTGATATGATATTTCACTCAATTCACGTGTTTCTCCACAAATAACGCACCATAGTGAACATTTTAACTCAAAATATTTTGAATAACTGAATATATCAGAAATTCAGAAAACAAACTTCAAGCCAAACGACATAAACAACCGATGACACTAGGAGAGCAAAAGCTGCCAAAGCTTGGATTTCAGCAAGTAGATATAGAAAATAATGAATATTCTGCTTATTGTATATGCGACAATTAGGGAAAATATCGGATTCCAAATATTCGAATTTGCATATTTAATCAGAAATCACTCAAATGAATATATTTCATTCAATTCGATATACATTCATCACGTAATCTAACCATATGGGGGACATGTGAAAATTGGGTATACTCCCTCTATCTATGTTTATTACTCTCTCAACAAAACTCAAGTAAAAAATTTATTTTTTTGAAATATTCCAACCAACAATCTTCTTGAATCACCCTACATAAGTAGGTATACATGTGCATTCATGCACCTAATCTGAATCTTCAACTACATGAAACATTAACTGAACAGAGGTTGTCAATGATTATGCTGTAGTAATCGGATCCAGACGCAGTGCAGTGTACCATACCAGCTCAGCCATATAGGGTGTATATTTACAGGAAACTGAACTCGCTATTTTTAACCACCCCAGGTATTGCTGCGATTTCGTTATCTTGCCATCGGTCTCGGATCTCGTTGTTCCGTAACCGAATACGCCGTAATCTGTATGAAAGCCATTCATGTTTACCCTGTTGTGGTATAAATTACTAATCAACATCATCATCACACAATGGCGCTGATTGTTCCAGTCAGGGGTGCGTCAGGAAAATTGGCTGGCATCAAATCAATTTGATTACTGGGGTTTAGCTCTCTGGGACGTAGGAGAGTGATTTTCGGTTCAGGAATTAAGGCATAGGCCATTGTTGATTTGTTGGAGGAATAACTTGATCATACAATACATTGTTTCAACAACTCATTCATTAAAAATTTGAAAGGCAACACATAATAAATTCAGGGCCTAGCCAGTCAAATATATTTTTCTACAAGCCTGCGCTTTCAACTTTTTTTCCTACAACTGCTATGGAAAGTAGCGCATTCTTCATAGCTCACTCGATTTGAAACTATGTATTGCTCAAACTGTGAGAAATATTATTCCACACGGCACTTTGCCCACACCTTGCTTGGTAGACTAATGGAATTGAACTTTTGAGAAGTCAATTCTATGGAACGCAAAAAATGAACAACTGTCAACAAAGGCCATTTCGAATTGAATTAGGTACATTACTTGAATTATTTGAATTTGTACAGTTGTAGGAAAAATATAGTGTGTAACATATGGAGAAAGTCCTTATCTCACTCGTGTGTTTGCGGCACTCGCCTTTCACGCTCGTGCTACAACACACTCGTGAGAAAAGTTGTACTTTCCCCACTTGTTGCACAATATTACGAGCGTTCATTAAAATTCGTGGTCAAGGGTGCTGTGGAGAAATAAGTATGTAAACAAATGTTAGTATTATGCTACAAGCTAAGCGCTACTCACACTCACAGAAATCAACTCGAATTTCTCCACAGCACCCTTGAGAACGAATTTAAATGAACGCTCGTTACTATTTTATTATTTCAGTCGATTCACAGTCACAGACTACTCCACACAGTTAGCAATTGGGTTTTTCCTTATTTAAAGTTCGTCATCAATAACTTTAAAGTATTCAATTTAGGTATAGGGTTTGCTTAAGTAACCTCAACTATTTGTGAACGTTGAATCCACTGAAATAATAAAAAATAAAGGTTCTAATTTGAAAATCTTGAGTTTTGATAAATTAGTATTTTCCAAGTCCATGATTTTTTTATAAACACCCTGTCATTCTTGATCCAAACTGCGAACAATCTTATAATACTACGTATTTGCAGAATCTCTTTGCAGGCTCCTCTAAGTTTTCAATCTCTCTTTGATTATTTTCTTTTAACCGTTGTTGTCGATGGAAAAGAGGCTAAATAAATCTATTCAAGCTTTGCTTGCAAATCATTTTTTCCCATCAAAAAACCAGCATCGTTTTTGATGCTCCATCAATACACGAAACCCATTTTTTTTCAAAGAACAACAAATGTAGAGTCATTCAATGCACAATATCTTGATCCACACTAAACTTTATGCTTGCTCCTAACGAGTAAAAAATTGTATGGCACTGGTGGTGCCATCTGTACACCAGGCTCTGGACTGTTAGTGGCATCCAATTTTTCAACCATTTGTCCGTCACATTCAAGATTTTGAAGTACAAGAAATTCAAGAATTAAATCAAATGTTTACTGCTCGCGTAGTGTTTTCACAGCTCGAATGAATGGAACTGTGACCATATGGATCTACTCATTCGTGCAAACCTAAGGAGGCCATTGATACTATCGACAAGATCTTTAGGAACTTTGGGAATGTCAATCCTGGATACTCTCTTGAGTATCCAGGATTGACATTCCCAAATGAAAGGTTCTTAGGTCAGTCAACCCAAGACATTTGTACACCATCTGTTCAACAGTTTTAACTCTGATCCACCGAGCCTACAAATCTCATCTGCTGATCATGCCTTACAAAATATTAGCACCGACAGTGGCCTCTTAGCA
Source organism: Harmonia axyridis (assembly GCF_914767665.1). Taxonomy (NCBI): domain Eukaryota; kingdom Metazoa; phylum Arthropoda; class Insecta; order Coleoptera; family Coccinellidae; genus Harmonia; species Harmonia axyridis. The sequence goes on along the minus strand of NC_059502.1, from coordinate 56,353,361 downwards.
GTCTCACCATTTCAAGAAGCTCAGCAAGAAGCAGCCATTTCCTGGTAGATCCAAGATCTTCCGTTCCTTGTATAGGATGGTGGAGAGCACCACAAATTTCTTTGCCTGACCAAGATCAGGAATGTTCCTCCAGAGGGTTATTCTATTACCCAACTCCATTGTTGGTCTTATATTGGTCATTTCCAAGCCCAGAAAAAAGCTTAGGGACAACAGGGTGTCAGCCTTGATGCTTCTTTCGCAAGTTCATGCCGCGATACCCATAGGTGAATTAATTTATTGCCTCCGACCGGTAGCTCTATGGTATAACGAAAGTCCCATGTCAGCAGAGACCCCTAGCTATGTGAGTCCAGGGGCCTCAGCAAGGCCTGGCTGTTCGTAGTGATATTAATAGGGGCCCCTTTGAGGTTCCTTTTAAGACACACTTGACCGTACATTTAGACAGCTAGGGGCTCGGTTTGAGTCTAATTAATTCAATATGTACCAAATAAATAAATATTCTCACATGTTCAATCCAATTTCCAAATCGGAGCCTCTCATATTATTTTAATTGTATGTTTTGGTTGATATAAAACTAGTCCTATACAAATGTATTTCATCGGAATCTGAATGAAATTATTGCCGTACTTGACACTTACTTTAATGTTGGTCACCAACTTATAATTTTAAATGTAATTTTACAAGGTATTCTCCATAAAACAGACACACCAAAAGGAAACCGAATATCCATAACACTTGTATATTCAAAGAATCTTTTTGTCCGAAGCAATATAAATATTGAAATAATATGTATAGTAGTTCAGAATACGTGCGCGATACAGATTCTCTTGGATATGTTTCCAGATTGGCAGCAAACAAGATTACGCGGTTTGCCCGGCATCTATCGATCCAGAGTCCTCGTCTTGTAGTCGTCTCTGAACCAACCCCAACAAACACCTGCCGCAAATAATAAATTCCAATTTTATGATAGCAAACCCAGTCGAGCTCTCCTCTCATGTCCTCAATTTATGAGGGGGAACACCCCAACCCCATATATTTCGTTGATGTTTGGGGTGCGAATTCAATCGAATATCCTTCTGATATCGTACCTGTTCGGTTGAATTACAACTATGGGTATGTTCCTAGTCCATTTGCTTTATTTTCAATAATGCGTAGTTTGGAACCAAGCGGATAATAAAAAAACTAATGGATAGCCATTGAGAATTATCGACTGTGAAAGAAAAAACATTAAAGTATAAAATGAGTAACGATGCAATAAATTATCTGAAGACAGAGTGAAATAGTGTCAAAACAAAAGAATTATTTATCTATAGTCCATTCAGGAATTATTGACATTCCGGGTGGCTGTGAAAAATCGAAATTAAGTTAGTACTGGCTTATTCAGTAACATTTTGAATGGCAGATTTCGGATTGGCATTGGAAATGTCATTGACAGGAGGTTAGATTTCAGTTTGTTTGTGTTATTGGTTTTGATCCAAGAAATTTTGAAACTGAAAAGTTGTATGAATTTCAAACTCACATTGATTAGTTTATTTGAGTATTTCTCACAGTACTGTTTGAAAAAAGAAGAAGGCAAGTCATTACAGCCTGGATTATTAGTGGAAGAAGAGCTGTGCAATACGATTTCACCTTCAAAGAATCATTGAATGACCTGATTGTTACCAAAAGCAACCAATATATCAGTCTGGATAAAATTTGACCAAAAAGCATCTGGATTTTAATCAATCAAAGACAACATTACATAAACTTAATTGGTTACAAGTTCACAACAGTTAATAAAAGGAAAATTCTTATTGATAAACAGAAAAATATAATAAGTTGAGTACGATACAGAGTTAATACAGAAAGTATTTGCAAAAAAATGTGGAATTAATTAATCTCGAGGAAACTTGGTTATTTGAAAATGGCAGTTTAATTCAACAGTGGAAAGAAAACAAAAAGTTTTTCAAGTATATTCAAGGTAAAAGTAGAGGGAGCACTATTTTGGATCTTGGGTTGATGGATTTTTACTTGGATGTTTTGTTTTGACAGTGATGAACATGAGGATTATATAAATCTATGAAGGGAGAATTATTTTATAATTATAGGTTGCTGAATTAATACCTTTTCTGCAGATAATTGGAATAATATGTTCACAGCTCTAATGATGAATTTCAAAAATTCATGGAGCATGACCGAAGTTATATTATATCAAGCTATATAAAAAAGATCTGTAAACAAAGTCTTGGCAATGCATCTATAGTTTATTTATTTTCTATTTTGAAATTAAGTATTGTTATATCTGTTTTTGTTCTTCAAAGAGTAATCCAAAAATCTAATAAATTCTAATTGCTTTATACAATTTTTACTGCGTATTTAATTGAAAAATTTCTTCACCTCCTTACCACTTACAAATAATGAATTCAAAACCAATTGTCGCTAGACAATAAGTTTTTTTGATAATATTGTTAATTTAACTAATAAAGAATGTTACGCGTTACTTTATGAGCACACACAAAACTATTGTATTTTTGTCCACCCTGTACCATTTGAAATCAACATGTGATACATTTTTGGAATCAGCTCAGCTAGAGTAATCGAAAAATTGAGACAAAATGGGGGTGTTCCATTTGAAAAAATAACGGTGACGTCATTACTCGAAAGTAATTTACCCTGTGTATTAGATAATTATTTTGAAATACGGTGAATTAAAATAAAAAATCGAATTGTCAGGATTATTTCTTAAAATGGTCTGTTTAGCTAAAAATGAATTTGTTCCATACTTTACGGACACAGTGTATATTGCATGAACAGTGAAGACTTCTATCTCCTTCTGTGCAACAAAAAATAACTTAATATTTCTTAATGCTCAATAAATTTTGATACCAAATCCCAGTTTTGATGATATAGTTGAATGGTACACCACAGTAAGTTTAACTCATATATTTGAATATAATTGGAAAACCATAAAAATTTATGTCGCTACTCTTTCGCCTAAATAGCATCAAGAATGCTTTCGGACACAGATTTTCTCATCTGTCTAAATCTATAACGTCATGTCAAATAGATTGTCAGTCATTAATCTAAAATGTCTCAGACACTAGCAAAACTTTACCCTCTAGCAAATAGGGTAGTTATAAAAAGGGCAGAAAGTGCAGCACGTTCACAAGGGGGCATAGTGTTGCCAGAAAATGTCAAGTCGAAATTGTTAAGGGGCACAGTGGTTGCTGTTGGGCCCGGACACGTCAATAACGAAGGAGAAAGGATCCCTCTTTCGGTTCAAGTAGGTGACAATGTCATCCTGCCTGATTACGGTGGAACAAAACTGGAGATTGGGGAACAAAAGGACCTGTATGTGTTCAGGGAGCCTGACATTCTCGCGAAGATAACTGAGTGATTTGAATATTGTGACTTCAGTCAAATAAATTACTTTTTCAACTATGGAATGTTGATGTTATGATTATCTTGTTTCTCTTAAACTATATGGAATATTTACTAAATTTTTGCATTCACTTTATTCATATATTTTCACTGTAGGTGATTGATAATAACATATACATATAGGTATATTTACAGCATTAATTCATTTCATGCCGAGACAACAAGACTTTAGATAATGAATGTTGCATGCATTCACCCTGTTTAATTGGTTGAAATTTCTCATTGTGAATATTCAACTTGTGCTTTCTAAAAAGTTCACTTTAGAAAGGAAAACGGTCTTCAATAATTGGTGTTTTATGGGCAAAACTTTTTTTTGTGAATTTTCTTTGGATCATTTGCAGTCATTTCAAACTCCTTAAGATAATTCAGAATATTATGTTTCTGTTTGTTCACGTGGTCTCCATTTCATATTGTCAAAATGGATGTTTCCAAATATTTTGATGATTTTTTTGATTTTGCTTATACCTACTTTTATTATCATCAGTAGGTATTAAGCAGAGTTGAGTAATCTTATCCTTTGAAACTGTATGCGTAGAAAGTATACTGCCAGTTACCGTACAAAACATGGAATGCGCAGCATTTTGAAAGCTATTCATTTCAGGAATGTCTTAACAAAGAATGAAGACTACCCTCTAGGATACTAGGGTATCCGATAGCATGCCATTCGAATGGCTTTCGAACCAGTAGAGTGATCAATACATTTGAAGAAGAATTGAAAACATTCAGGGAATTCAATAAAAAAAAAAAACATTCAATTTTCCCCAACGGTTTTCAAGATAAGATCTCAGATACAGTGTGAGAACAACATTCCAAACGAAAAACACTATCAGGGCTAACCTTATTAAGCTGAAACCTGAGAACGTAAATCAAACAACGAAAAATTGCGTATATGAAATACCATTCTAGTGCGGCAGAACTTACATTGGAGAGACCAAACGCCCCCTGGACACAAGAGTCAAAGCTCGGCTGAGAAAAACAGATAAATCCAGGCTAGTCCAACATGCTTAAGGAACATAGGATCAAATGGGATGAAGCTTCCAAGAAACTCAAAGAAGCAGCCATCATGGCCATCACTCAGAATCCCATAAGCTTGCCGTCTCTGGAGATCAAGGAAGTCTGGGCACCAATCATAGAATCTAATCTGAGGAAGTTGAATCATGTTCAGGTCGGAAGCATCTCGACACCAACAAATTAGAAAGAAGTCGGAATTTGGACGGATAACTGCGCACATCATCTGCGCAACCCGAAAATTACTACTACGCCTACCGGAAGTGGGGTTTAACTTATATTAAGCTTAATACATATAGATTACTCTACCTGCCTTTGTAGACTAGTGGTAAAAGTGAAGAGATCGCAACCGATACGACTAAAGTTCAAACCCCGATACCCTCATACGAACTCAAAAAAAGTATGATGCGTACAAGTCCAGACAGACCAATTTATGGCAAATGGTTCTTCTCACAACCAAGCAATCAGGCCTTCTCAGGGCCACCACCCTGAAGACGGCAGGCGAATGCTTGCCGAAACGTCGGAAACAACCAACCGCACAGATGATAGAAACAGTCCAAATAACTATCTAACAAGCCTGTAAAGTCAAAAATAACTTTTGCGCTGAGTACCTACTGTTGATTCCATCAAAATTTGAATCATTCTTCTGCCAAAATTTCCAAGAGTTATCGACCGATCGAGCACTATTGACTCACCCTATGAAGATACATAGCAGGAATTGTAAGTATTTCAAGTTCACGACATCTCTTCCTGCAGCTCTCTGGTTGCTTCAAATTCAAGATGTTTTTCATTTATTTGTTTGTTATATAAGTAATAAATGAATCTTGCACAAATATGGACGTAGGTACCCCAAAGAGAATTTTATGTCATATTTGAAGCTCCTTCAGTGCTTTTCTCATTTTAAATAATCAATAGATTCTATGTTGCCTATTTACATCTATTGTGAAAACCTATGCGTGATAGACTGAACTGAAAGGAGCGATGAAATAACGTTTAGCTATAGTTGAATTATCTTCTCGGAAAAATTAATTCAAAAAATAAATCCCAAACAAGCGCCAAAAGCATTGAGCAGTGGAGCTAACTTTATTTTCGATGGAGGTAGGAAAAGTTAATAACCTCGTGAAATGAAAACAGTTTTGAATGCCTTTTCACATCAGGGTATTTTCAGCCATCCGGGAATTATTCATCTGGTCTAGATCATAGAATTTGAAATAACATAGGTTTCTCTGATCTAAATTCACATCAAAAAACATTTGTAAATTAAAAACATAGAAACATGAAAGAAAAGAAAACAATATAAATTTCAAATGGTTTCTAATTCATCCTGTTTTTACCAAATAGGTAGCTTTCTATGTATATTAAATTATATGCTGCGAGGTTTCGAACAACAATGCGATAATTGTGAAACACAAACACTAGTGAAATAAAAACATAGAAACATGGAAGAAAAAAATATTAATTTTATATGGTTTCTTATTTGTCCTGTTTCCACAAAATAGGTAGCCTTCTGGATATGGTTAATAAATTTTATGCTGCGAGGTTTTGAATTGGGACTTTTCAAAAATTCATCATTCCTGAACTAATTATGTACGTGTAGTGAGTGTTGTCAAAAATGTTGTTAAAAATTCAAGAAGAATTTTGGAAAGAAATATCCAATATTAACGTAGTTACAAATACGATTAAAGTGAGACTTTTTGTGTATTTAAGGAATATCAATTTCAAGTTTCATGCAAAATTTTGTATTGATTGCATTTTCGGAACCATAAAAATTTGAAGCAGGATATCGAAAAAATTACACTACAATCTCGCAACAAGTATATTTAATACAAAATATTGAGCTCCATGCAAAATTTCGTGTGGATAACGTTTTCAGAATCGGAGGAAATTCAAGTAGAATATAAAAAAATAGGAAAGCACTGACCAAAAGTCAATAGCTTTCGAGCACTTATTCATTCATGTGCCAAGATTACATCAGTACCAATTTTTTTTTTATTTCAACAAGTAGGTACCTACACTGCAGCGAAAATTTGATTTTTCAAATTTCGGTTCACAAATATATTATTGTTGATAATAAATCAATTTATCCTCGTGTAAAAATTCCGAATTCGTATTATAGCATTAAAAAATAAATTGAACATGAGAACATTTTTATGATCTTATTTTTTTTTTCACGTGGTAATTCCGTGAATCTACGTCGTTTTATACACGAACCGAGAACGAACTACATATAGAGTTATTCAGTTGCTTTGCTGTCCATATATTGTGTCAAAGGGAATTTAATAAACTGGAAGAATGCCAGATATGAGACCACTATTCAGAGTTTCATATAGTGAATACCGTCCAAGAAAGAATCCTTCTGAAAATTCAATTAAATACACGAAGGATATAAAGTTTTAGCACTGTGATCCAGGAGAAATGTACTTGAGTGCGCATATATGGTTTTGCGTTGGTTGGAAAAAGGAATTCAAAGAGTTTTGTAGGACCTGAATGCAATATTATTACATGACTCATTCAAGAATCGTATATCATTAAGGTACTGAGCATTTGTACATTATTATGTTATTATTATTATACTGTCGTCATAAAAATTCAATATTCAAAATTCGCACTGTCACTCTCGCAGCTAGGGTGATCATCTTTGTGGCTGCAGCCTTTGTGGCACACGTGCTTCAAGAATACTTCTTAAGCCATTGGATGCTAGGATTGCTTGGTCATGAAAAATATGCAAATATGCTGCTCGGAAAAAATTCCGAAGCAATTGAAACATCTGACTTAAAAATTTACGATTGAGTAGCATTTTTCTCAAACATCGATATGTGTTATCACCATTCACTTGCTTGATTGACAGGAGTATTGACTCTGCGTATGATTTCGAAAAATTAACAAAATTATATGAAATGAATATGAAAACATCCAATGAAAAAATGTGAATTCATAAGATGGGGAAGAATGAATTATCAATAAGTCTCGATTAAAAAGGTATTTTCTAAATATGATTTGCAGTTTTTCTTAAGGTATCCATATTACGCTAAATAAACTGCTCCACATGAGTTAGGGATATTGACTTAAATTGCAAAAAAATATAGTTTAAACAAGATTTTTGTGATGAAAATGATTTCAAGTTGCAGGAAATAAAATTAATTTTAGCCTGTAGGTCTGCAGCTTATACAGGGTGATTAAGAAAAATCGAGTAAAATAACGAAATTTTATTCTCAGAGAATTCATAATTCTTTGCATACTACACACGAGAGTGTTGAACATTTCTTGAGGAATTTACCCATAAACAGGGCAGAAGCTCTCTAAGATCATTTAAGGATTCTGGGGTAGGTTGATGATTATCTTATCTTCTTTGGGGCATATCACATGCATGTTCCATGCAATTCAAATCTGGTGAGAGCAGAGGTATTGGTAAATGTGGAATACCAAGCTCCTCGCGCGCATTATCAACTATGGCTGCACGGTGCGGTCTAGCGTTATCGTCTATAAATTGAAAAGTTTCACCAATAGCAACGTGAAAATTTGGCACAACATTGTCAATGGCAAAAAAAAAATGTGTAGATCTGTTCGCCCGTTGAAACATCCCGGCCCATACCATAACACTACCCCCTCGGAATGGATGGACTTCTAGATTCACCTCACTCAAACATCGTCTGATGGTTTCGATGGAAACTTGGACCCCATCTGCATTTTGAATAGTATTCCGTAGCATTCTACACGTAGATGTAGAGTTTCTTCTCGCCGAAACGGTGATGAAACGATCCTGAGCAGGTGTTGTTTTTCGTCGCCCACCAAGCCTTGGTCTTTCCAACACAGAACCGGTCTCCCTGAACCTATTCCAAAGTCGAGATATCACACTTTGGCTGACTTGGAGCCTTTCCGCTACAACAACCTGAATTAGGCCACCCTGTAGCATTCCGATAGCCCTATTAGCCCTCAGCGTTTGTTAATTAACGTCTTGGCATTTTCATAAAACTCGTTTCAAATCGAAGCCGTTGATAAACTGACTCCATTCCAAAATAAGAACATTCATGAAGCATATGCAAAGAACCAAACTTCAGAAAAAAGGCGACCAGATCGACGAAATGTCTCATACTGATTTTTATTGGATCGATTCAAGTTGTTATTGAGTTTAAAATGATTTTTTTTCTCGAAGATTCCATACTTTTCAAAACGATTGAATACGATATCCCTAACTGTGGAGCAGTATATTTTGTTAGTTACCCGTATCGACAGCCACGCCGGAAAAATCTTATTCTACCCTCAAGAGACTGAAAACTTGTTCAAGAAGTACATGGGAAGTGAGACATTGACTGGACTCACTCTGTTGAAAATTTATTATGATTTTGAATAGGATATTGAGAATGTTTCAGATAAATAATCAATTATTTTCATTAGTGATTTCTAAGGATTTATATGGTCTTGTAAGGATTCATACATGATATATTTCCCTTATACTTATCGTAACAGTAGATACTGCAAACTCACCATCTTCAACATCAATACGAAACCACAAACAGGACATTCGAAAAGTTCCGTCAAGGATTCCACACTGGAACATATAATAAAGGGATATCCATTTTGTGGTTGAGAAAGTAAACGCAAATAAAACGCTCTTTCATTCCATAATATCGATGAAATTTTTACTTCAATATAATGCTTGGCTCTCGCCATTAAGTTTAGGATACCACATCATTTAAATGTCCCCCGGAATCGATCCTTCTGAGGTAATTTTCGATTAGTTGTCGGCACATTTCGGGCAATATGAATATATCATCTAAAGGGTGTTTTTTTTAGAGCTATAGAACTTTAAATTGCAATAAAACAACGATGGATTATGCGATTGACATGAATTTTATTTATCCGCAAGATAATATTGTGGCATTACATTTCAAATATGATTTCTGGCATATGACCGCCCGGCTAGCTCGGATGTAGTTCAATCTGAAAGTCCAATTTTCGATGACTTTTTCCAACATTTGTGGCCGTATATCGGCAATAACACGGCGAATGTTGTCTTCCAAACGGTCTAGGGTTTGTGGTTTATCCGCATAGACCAATGACTTTACATAGCCCCACAGAAAGTACTCTAGCGGTGTTGAATCACAAGATCTTGGAGGCCAATTCACAGGTCCAAAACGTGAAATTAGGCGGTCACCAAACGTGTCTTTCAATAAATCGATTGTGGCACGAGCTGTGTGACATGTTGCGCCATCTTGTGAGAACCACAGCTCCTGGACATCATGGTTGTTCAATTGAGGAATGAAAATGTTAGTAATCATGGCTCTATGCCGATCACCATTGAATGTAACGTTCTGGCCATCATCGTTTTTGAAGAAGTACGGACCAATGATTCCACCAGCCCATAAAGCGCACCAAACAGTCAGTTTTTCTGGATGTAACGGTGTTTCGACATAAACTTGAGGATTAGCTTCACTCCAAATGCGGCAGTTTTGTTTGTTGACGTAGCCATTCAACCAGAAGTGCGCTTCATCGCTAAACAAAATGAAATGGACGTAGTGCGCGATACGTATTCCGCACAGAACCATTATTTTCGAAATAAAATTCCACTATTTGCAAGCGTTGTTCAGGCGTGAGTCTATTCATGATGAATTGCCAAACCAAACTGAGAATAAATCACTTGACAGCTGTTAAATCGGTCGCCATCTTGAACAGTAATGCCAACTTAAAGTTATATACCTCGAAAAAAAAACACCCTTCATAACTCGTCGAATGATGGTTTTTCAGATCGTCAGTAATCTGAGGATTATCGGCATAAAGAAAATTCTCCTCAGAACCCCACAAAAAAAAAACCAAAGGCCAATCAGAAGATCTTGGTGGCCAATTGATATTGCCAAAATGAGAAATTACGCATCCTGGTAATGTTTCTTGCAATAAAGCCAAAACGGGTCATGTTGTGTGGTTTGTTGTACAATCTTACTGGTACCACATCTCTTCCAATTCTATATCATTAATTTCAGGCCTAAACAATCGGTAATCATTTGGCTATAGCTATTAGAATTGACGGTTTGAGTGACACCTTCTTCATTTTCAATGAAGTACGGGCCAAACACCCCACCAGACCAAATTGCATATCATACAGTAACTTTTTGTGGATGTCTCTCAGCAGTTACATGAGGATTTTCACTGCTCATTATGTGATAATTCTGCCTTTTCATATAGCCACCTAATGAAAAATGTGTCTTCGTCGCTGAAGAAAATTCGATGCGAAAAATCGTAATCCAAAGGTTTTTGTTCAATAACCCAATATGTATATGTTTTACGCATTCCATGGTCAAATCTGGCTCAAGTTCTTGGGTCAAATGGACCTTATGAGGATGGAGATACAAATCCAAATGTCAAATACGCCATAGTGTGGCGTAGAAGAGGCCCAAATATTGAGCGCGCCGAGAAATGCATAAATTTGATTAACACTGTATGGGGGCTTAAGACATTAGTATTTAACAGATCCAGTCATTTCGATTTTTTCACAAATATTTCTTACCAATGTGTCATATGGACGATTATTCCGATCTTAATTTCCTATAATGCACCAAACATACTACAGTTTTCACACATTCAACTGTAAACGATCTATATTGTCGTTGAATGATAAGTTCCAATGTCAAGTTTCAATCTAGAATCAAAAAACCTCTGAAGAATCTACTTCAGTTTTAGGCGAAATTGTCTCTTCAAATCGACGAGTTGAATGGTCGATCAAAGAGCTCTAAAACTCTCCCTTCATTCAAACAAAAAAGCATTGAGGTTGACATATTTTGGCTGATCAATGGTAAAACAAGAGATATTTCAATTTATTCATCAACAATTAATATCCATGATTATTATAATTCCACGATTACTGAATCTACAGTTTAATATCCTCGCGCTTTTGTCTTTCTGAACCAGTGGGCCATGACAAAAGGATTATTCCGTCATATCCATATATTAGGCTTCGATTACGTTAGGGCATGTACCTGTCTTATTGTTATCATCTCACGAAAACAAAGGAGGATATTAAAACACGAGTTCTTTTGTTTATTCCACAGAATACCTGTTTTGGAATATCATTATTCTGTTTTATACATTTATTTCACAGTGTGGCTGCTGTAAAATCTAAGAATTAATATTTTCAAAACAAAGTATGCGCCAATACCAAGGTTATATCATGTGTATTTTCCAAATTCACTGGTGAAACATTTTGTTATCCATATTCAAGATAAATCTTCCTCCCATTTTTCCAGAGGATGGTGCTTTGATGAAAAGAAAAAAAAAGAAAAAAAAATAATTTTTTTTTGTAGCTTTCGCATTTTCATGTGATTTTTTTTGTAACTAAAACACATTATTTCAAATCTTATTTGATTTCTATATGAAATTATCCAAAAGAATAACAATAATCCTGTAATACCTCATCCCATTCTTTCTGTATGTCATTAAGCTCCAACATGGAAAATAAAACACACCGGGATCCATTGTCATCATTTTATTCATTTATTAGGGAATGGTTTCTCTTACTCATCTTCAATCGAGTCTTCAATGTGAATAAATGTAATCATAATTATTTGAATTATTTCAGCCAAACGATAAGCTGGTCATCATAAGATTACATCGTTCGAAAAGGACACTTTGTCTAAGCTACAAAAGGTGATCTTCCATCAACCTCAATATTCGTGAATCCCTCAACGTTAATCCGAACCAAAATTCATCTTGAACTAAAGGAATCATATTATGCTTATAACTTCAATGTTCCCATTAAATGAGTTCTTTGTCATCTTTTGTTTAAACATAGGAAGAACAGAATCTAGCATCTGGTACTTCACATACGCATTATTAAGGCATCTTATATTCTTTATACCTTTCCTTATGTATATTCGAATCTCTACAATACGTTCCTCGGCTTTCTACTTGAATAGAGCATGTGTTAATACCATTTAAGTGTTGCTAGGTGATTATGCCCAGGCACTTCATAAAGACTACTCAAAAACAAATTATAATATCCAAATATTTCAAAGAATATTTATCTCATCGTTAATTTTTCAGTTTCCACGTTCTTCAACTACAGTTCTTCTTCACATGAACGGTAAGTATGGTTTTACTTCGGATTATAGTGAGCTTATTCATTGGAACCATTTTTATTTTCTTGAAGACCTCATCTCTACAAATACTGGTGTATCCATTACCTCCTTTTTCTTCTATAGGATACGCTGTTTATTAAATTGTTACATTTCTATGGAAATGAAAACGAAAAGCCTTTATTTTTTCGTAGGAGGCGATTTCAATATTTCCATTTCTTTGGGAACGGCACCAAATTGGGTGTGATCGATAAGAAAACTATTCGAAAATCAAGTGAAGTAGCGACAAGTTTCTTGAAATCCAAGAAGGCGGGTCCCTTCAAAAGTAGCCAGTTTAATCTTAAACTTTTCAAGAGTAGAACCAGTATTTCTATGCATCCTAAGTACGAGTTATTTTCAGGTTCAAACACGATGTTCTTCATACAGAAACGCAATATCGTCTGAAACTTATAATTTCAGCTTCTTCACTCCTCATCTCCAAGGGGTTACTAATACACACAAAGAAAAGAAGCTTTCCATGAACAGTACCCTGTGGAATCCCATAAGTAATCTTTTTTCACTTTGTTTACTATATTTAATTATAATTTACTTTTTGTTGGTAAGGTAGCTCCAAATAATTTCATTATGGTGCTCAATGCGGTACAAATTATATATTATATCTGAACAAAGTGTTAATGAAAATCTCGAAATTTCTATTTCATGGCATTAACAGTAATTGGCCTTCATCACAAAATGTTCGTCGTTATATTGAAAATTAGGGGTTTCTTGTGAGCTACCATTTAATAACCTATTATTACATTCCTCTCTGGGCCGTCGAAGGTTAATATAACCTCAACTATAACTCCCATCCAGTTTCAGAGTTTCTAATGAACTCTAGTCGACGGCTTCAATTAGGTTTCCCTCCTTTGTGGTGTCAAAGGATTCTTTACTTTGGCTTGCTGTTATATTTTGAGAGACTAATTTTACTAGATACCTCATTCCTGTAGAATTTATCGAATGAATCTTATCAAAGGCTTAAAACCTAGCAAAATATTTCTCTTTCCACAGTATTGTATCTCTATATTGGGAGTATGAGTTGAAGATCTTAGCAAGAATTAGGAACTGACAAGGTAACTTATTCTTATATTTGGCATCGACTTCGAATTCAACAAAATTATTACTAAGCATAAGGGTGACTTTTTACTGAAGGATATACATATAACCTTTCACTCAAAGTCTCGGGCCTTTACAGTAAAAACACTTTTTCTTGAATATTCGTTAACATAGTCATCTTCAAGAGTGATACATATGCTCGAACACTCCTCTATTTTTGCAATATATTTTCAGTAGAAAAATTTTTTTTTGGATCATTCTTTTGGGGTCTGCAAGATTTGAGTAGTCACTGGAGACCAAATCTGGAGAATAAGCTGGATGATCACGCACTTGGAATCGCAATTCGTACAGTTTGGCCATGGTTTCCATCAAGTTGTGACAAGGAGCATTGTCTAATCGAAAAGTATTTTTTTTTTGCATTACAGTTTTTCCTCAATTTCTGAACTCATTCGTTACCATAACGTAATGTTATTTTCACTGTTGCTGATTTGAAATCTCAAAATCTGGAATATCCTTTTGTTCGTAATTCTCTATTTAACTAAAATATTTCCAAAGCTCCTGCACTTCCGGTTTACAAAAAAGTTTTGGGAAAAATTTTAGTTTCATTTTACCTCTTATATATTTTCAAGTTTTTTATTCTCAATCACATCTTTTTCAAATTGTTCGTTAGTCCTTATAGTATTCAAAATATTGAAAAATACTTGAAAATATTGAAAATTTCCATAGTCACTATTATGTGAATTATTATTCCTGCAAGTATCAACGAAGGGTGTTTCAAATTGAGTCGAAAAATGTAAACAAAATTTTATCATATAACTTTGGTTTCTCAAATTAGAAACCTATTTTTTATGCTTGCTTTGGATTATACAGCAAAAAATAAGTATAGTGTTCAAACATCATCATCATTAATTCAAGTGTTATTAGGGATTTTATGAATTTGTTATACGTAGGGTCAATTTCATTCAATCTGTTGCTAAATTGCATTCCAGATCAATATTCTATGAGCCTAGAAAATAAAATATGCAATTATTTTACAAGTGACATTATTCATCATCAAAGCTTGTAGAATATAATTACACTAAATGAATCCTCGCTATATTTAAATAATGAAATTCTGCATCTATTCCATTTTAACCCTAAATGCAACAGAGTTTTTAGTAGAACTTGTCGAACATTCAATCAGAAATATACACGTTTACTTCACTCCGATCAACGAGAAGGTATTTTGAAAATATGTTGCAAACTTTCCAAGTTTTTGAATAGTTAAAGCACCTAGACGAAAAGAAGATATTACATAGTTAAGGATGTAAAATTATCCAATTCCTTCTTTGATAATGAATACAACTATAACATGTTAAGTAATTAGACATTTAAATTTCTATGATCACAGAGTATTCCTCTAAAAGTCTGTCTGCTATGTTCGAACAACGTCCTTATTTTTCATCGTAGACTCCAACACAATAATGGAAAAATGTAGTTTTAATTTGAAAATCTAAAATTATAATATAATTTTGTTCACAATTTTTGGCAGAAGATTTGAAACACCCTGTGTTGATATTTCTTAAATTCAAGAGGTGCACGATATTCCTACATCATTCTACTTCGAAAAAGTGAGTTCAGGCATAGGCATTTACAGTAAAAATAATTCACATAATAGTTACTTTGAAAATTTTCAATTTAATCAGTTTTTTTTTTAATATTTTGAAAACTTTTAGGACCATAGAGATTTGAGTAGTCACTGGAGACCAAATCTGGAGAATAAGCTGGAAGATCACGCACTTGGAATCGCAATTCGTACAGTTTGGCCATGGTTTCCATCAAGTTGTGACAAGGAGCATTGTCTAATCGAAAATTATTTTTTTTTGCATTACAGTTTTTCCTCAATTTCTGAACTCAATCGTTACCATAACGTAATGTTATTTTCACTGTTGCTGTTAGAGTTATAAACATAGATAGAGAAAGTATACGCAGTTCTTACATGTCCCCAACATGGTTAGATTACGTTGTCGGATTGTGACATATTTTCAAATCCACAATTTTACTATATCATTTTGAATGTATTATCACATTGAATGAAAATATTCATTTGAGGGATTCCCGATTCAATATGCAAATTTGAATATTTGGAATCCGACATTTTTCCTAATTGTCGAATTTATAATAAGCAGAATGAATATATTCATTCTGCTTATTATAAAGATAGGTACAGAAAATAATATATATTATTTTCTGTACCTATCCACTTGCTGAAATCCAAGAACTTGCTCTCCTAGTGTCATTGGTTGTTTCACGTCGTTTGGTCGCTTGTATTGCTCTGAATTTCTGATATATTTAGGAATTTATTTCAATAAATTTAGAGATAATATGAAACATTGATTCACTATGGGACATAAGATCATAAGAAGTGCGTTCATTGTGGAGAAACTCGCGAATTTAGTGAAATATCGAATCACTGATATGTTTTCATTTCCGCGCACTTCATGTCAAATTTGATGGTTCATGTTGGGGACAAAATTTGCTTCCTGAAAATGACATATGCTTCCTCTATCTATGTTTATTACTCTGAGATTAGGACTTACACATCAATTTGAAAAAGGAGTGATTGAGAATGAAAATATTGATAATATCTAAGAGATGAAATAAAAAAATGTTTTTCAAAAAAAATTTAGTTTCATTTCTTGTATGATCGGAATTGCCGGAGCTTCGGAAATACTTCATCTGAATAGGGAATTAAAAACAATTTCATATTCCGAATTTACAGATTTCAAATAAGCTTCCTTCTCCAGAAATGTCAAAGTTGAAACACCCTGTATACGAACGGACGGACAGAATGGAATTTGAAGACGGATTTGTCATCATCGAGTCGAACCTTATCGTTTAAAATCATGCCCTGCTCAAAATTTGCAAATAACATTATGCAATATGTTCGGTGGATAAACGTTCAAAAATATAGTAATATAGTAGTAGAACTAAGTAAATGTCAGAAAATCTATCAAATGTAAAAAATTACTCATAGGTCTCTAAGGTAAACCTTGTTTGTCGAGACGTCGAAGACAACCAAGCTTCAACGGCAAAATCGATAAAAACAACAAATAAAATAGTTTTCTAAGTAGCGTTCGTTTCCGAGAAACCTCAAATATCGAACCGATTGCAACAACTTTCCGAATGCTGAGCTCGAAACTCATTTGGCCCATTCACCGGTATCGATTCAGCAGCCAGAGTTGATCCAACCATTCAGAAACCGAAATGACTCCTTATTGGAGAATTTTCCCATCGCAAGAAAGAGAAAAATAACGTGGCTTCATCTATAGCGCTATCTGTATACGAAAGCTAGTGAATTTCATGCGTTATCACTAGCTGTCAAATTCATGCTGAGATAGGAAGTGAATCCGAGATGTACCCCTGTGTAAAATTCGGGTCGGTATAATCACTACCTGCACGACAGAAAAGACGGAAAATTAATTCAATAACGCCAGTTACCGTGCACAATTGAATAATTCAGTTGGTTGTTGATTGTATTGACATGAGGGTCAAGGAGCAAGCAAAAGCTCAATTAATACACCGAAGAATGTAGTGATTACCTCGTTCAATTTCGGCCGAGCAACAATAACACACTCATCTGGCTCACATGCAAAGCGAATCTTTTGTTGACACACCCTCAACGCAGCTCTCCGTCACTAAAATAAGTTGTTATTTTGGAAAATGTATGGGTACCTTTAGCTGGCGTTATTTCCAAGTCATCGTTCACGTCGCAGTTAAACAGTTCCAAAATCACTGATCACTCCGTTTTCTTCCATCAATTCGTAGAGACGGCTTTTATCGACGGGGTTCAGGAATTTCCTCGAGCTGCAGGTGTGGGAAGAGGGGTTTTTAGAGGGTGTAGGAGCCGGTTACGTTCGAATCGATAACGCGGTCGCGTCGATTCAAATTCGTCGTCGAATTATGACATTTTAAAGGTTGTATAGATGGCAATTCGTCACGGCAAACGGTGTGTATATTAATTCTGGGGTCTCGTTACCGACTGGAGTCCATTCGACGACTGCGACCTAGGAGGCATGCGCGTTTTCCGATCCACGAGATTGGGGATAGAGCTCTCGGTGCGTTTGGAGGGTGGAAAAACGAACGAGGGTTGGTTTGGTGGAGCGAGAAGCTAGGGCGAGGGCGATGTTGCCAGACATACAGATTTTTACGTATTTATAGATACAGAATTTCTATGTATCATACAGATTTTTATATTTGATTTGTTTATTTTTTTTTTCGAATGGCAGATTATTTTCTCCAGAATTATATGCGCATATAAACCCTATTTCACAAATAGGTATAAAATGTAGCAGGTTTTTTTGTCTTGATATTTGTAACATTTTTCGTTTTGATATATTTCTCATCAATCGCGAACACCATTTTTTGGGTGACATGATTTTATTAAATTTAATTGATTTTATCAGCACGGAAGTACCTATCAGGGTGTATCTTGACTTAGTAAAAGGCTCAAAAAACAAAGAGAGCCAGTAATTGTCGAATGCAAATACTTAGTGTCAGTGTGATATTTCTTGCTAATTCTTTCATTTACGGATATGCAACGGGAAACACTAAATATTACACGCGAAGAATCTGCTCGAACAGTAATATTGTTCGAAAAGGTTGAGTTACCGAAGAATTGGACAAATTGGTGAAAGATTTCATATTAGTGACACAACCGTTTCATTTCTTCGACTGTTAACACGTAACTTGTGTTCATTAATGGAAAACTTACAACTGAAAGGTACATATTGGATATTTTGAAACCACATGTATTACCATATATAGGGAAGGATGTTTGTTGATGCATGATGTTACCAGGCCTCCCGCCTCTCGAGTTCCGAGAAATTATCTAGAAGAATAGCCAGCTCGGAGGCCGGATTTAAATCCCATAGCGAATCTCTGAGATATTCTTGGGAGAAGATTATAAGAGGAAAGTAACTTGAATACTTTGGAAGACGTACGCAAAGACTGATTGCCATTTTGGAAAACCTGGACCAAAATGACATAGAGTCTGTTATTTTGAGTATGGGCCGTCGTTGGCAAAAACAAGAAGTTATTCTTGACATAGATGGAAATACTTGCTACTGACTGTAGGATTTCACATATGCCTACTTAAGCGTTTCGTCCCTGGCATACACACCGGACTCATCAGTGAGACTTTGGTATAATTGTGTGTGCCGTGTCACAGACGCTTGGGGAATTTATTATTATCGGGAGCCGCCGGGACTCGAACCCGGCACCTTGTCGCATCTCGGTGAGTGACTCGAAAATATTCCGTCTGAGAACGAAAATCCTATAAACGGAAGAATTCAGTGTAAAAACTTAGAATAGCGAAACCTCACCCCTTAGTGATCCATGGGAAGGCTTTGCTAACAGTCGAATGGAAAACAGCCTGAATGCCCATAAAACTCGGCATTTCAGGGCGAATAATTCAATTGAGATCAGACCCGTCTACGAGAAAGAAACTACATCTACCACATATGTACAACACTTGCACCGACAACGAAAAGAGTAAATATTTTCACATCTGTCCCGAGACCGGCGAAAAAGTACCTGCGACCGAGCCGCAACGACCCAAGTGCCCAGCGACCCTAATAATCGATTAGACAAATTATTATCTTCTTCAAACTCTTTTAGTGGGTTGAAATAAATTGAATACGTATTTTTATCCCGTTCTTTCATTTCCCTAAATTGTCCTTGGCCGTGAACTACTTGATAGTCACTGTATAAGGACCACAACCCACAAAAGACAAGGCAAAAGTGTAAGTTTAATTCCAACTTGATAATGTAACTGTTACACTCTACAAAGTGTTACAAATTGTATGAAAAACACAGGCTGTAATTGCGACATAGAGGATTTTATGCGCATAAGTTTACACACTAACGTTTAGAAGAAAATAACTTGTCGTTAAAAGAAAACATCCTAATCGGGCAAGTATAGTTTTGACGAAAAATATCTTAAACTTTTGCTTAATTTTTAGTAGTGCGTTAATTTATTGGCGAAATGTACTTCCAGCACTGCTTTTTTTCTGTTGATTTCTGATTCTGTTGGTGGTACGTCTATAATCCTGCAAAGAGGGTGCAGAATCACCAAATTTTGAACAAAAAACTATCATGATCTGTGAAAAATAACTAACAAATGTATACAGGGTGAGTCTTTGACTTGTACATATATTTTAACCGAAGGTTCCTGAGGTCAAAAGAAATACTTTTTTCATTTACCATTTTTTCCGATTCGGCCCTGTTAAAAAGATATAGCCATTTTAAATTTTCAAAATGAGCTAATTCACCCCTGAAAACCGGAACACTGAAGTTTTCTCAAGCATAAGATATACCTTTTGAACCTTGGAAATAAGCTACTAAATTAGAAAAACCATCATAAACTCACGTTCAACATTCCATTTGTTGAACAAAGTAGTGTTTATAATAAAATAAATGAGTTATTCCAAATTCGTTGACGCTAAAGATTAAATATTCTTCTCTTGATTTCTATTTCATTTTCGATAATTATAACGAATTGAGCTCGCTACCACCCATATTAGCTCTGATACTCATAATTCATATCCATTCATTCATTATATTTCATTTATATGATATCGTTTTGTTTACAAGAATTGCCATTTAACCTTAAAATCTCAAATAAATAATATTGATCTGTGAAAGTTCTAACACAGACTATAGTAATCTGTGGTTTTAAGTTTGACTTTCAAATTTCGAGTGATGCCAAATATAAACACAGCAGTTCGGTTCGAATAATCTATGTTCTAACCTAAAATTTTCATTTACAGTTTACACTGTTATTGTTATAAGATATTTGTTATGAAATGAAGCATTTGATTTGTTCCAACTATTTCATAAAAATATTGAAATGCATCAATATTTTTGAAGCCATCAGTATGAAAATATGGAAATATGTAAAATATTCTGGCTCTGTAATCAATGGAAAATGTTAGACTCCACTTGTAATCAAATTTGTTCTTAATGTGTACCTACATTATAGCCAACTTTACTACTTAATTCATCTTGATTTTGGCATTGAAAATAAATGAGAAGTATTCAATTTAAATATCCACAATAGAATATCCAGTTTCTTTCAACTCACCTAATTTGTTTTCACAATTATGGCCCTTTTGGAAGTATGCCAATCATATGCTCTTAGGAGGAATTTATGGAATAGCAAAAGAATAAAAGTATTCAATCTCAATCACATGAAAATTTGTCTAGTATGTACCTAGTCCTAGTGGTATGTTTCGATGTGAGTTTGAATGAGCCGAAGAAGAATACAGTATTGTTCGATACCAGCAGTCTTTAGTGGGATATTGATTGTTGTCATTATAATGGGACTATTTTGTGAAAACTTTTTTAAACATGGGCTTTATGAATAATCTGGACTTTTCAAAAAGAATGTTGATTTTAGTGAAGTATCTTCTTATTATCAGAGCTGTGCCAAAGCTCAGTAATTTGTTATCAAATCGAGGAGTTGAGGTGAGCTTATTCAAATAACTTCATTTTCAAACTAAGTTGGCAAGAACTTCAATTCTAAAATCTGAGACATGACATCATAGTAAATATTCATTTCTGTGGTTTTTTTTTCCACAACAGAACAGAGTTGCATTCAGCCAAAGTACCCAATTTTTTGAATTTCACAGATAATTTTTTTTTTTTAAGATCAAGTTATTCGAAAACGGCGCTTTGTACGAGAAAACATGAAGAATACTTTTATTTTTCAAATTAGCCAAATATTCTTCAATGAACGTTCAAATTACTCTTAAGAGTTAGTTTCTTCGAATTTCTGGTATTTTTATGGGATGTAATGTTCATAATAAAGAAACAGAAGAATGTGTATGGAATCTTGTGTTCGGATAAGATGTATCACATAAAAAAAAAGCTATATTTCAAAAATCATTTCCTTCGATAGAACCATTTACGAGATATAGCTGAAAATCACATTTTTTTAACGATTTTCAACAGCCTGTATCTTTTTAACCGGGCCGAATCAGAAAAAATGGTAAAGGAAAAAAGTGTTTCTTTTGACCTCAGGAATCTTGGGTTAAAATATATGTACAAGTCAAAGACTCACCCTGTATACACACACTATATGGAAATCCAGAAAATGTTGATCCCTGATGCCCATAATTACACATTTCATTGCCCTGATTTAGATGTCTAAAAATACTAAGACCACTTATATGACATCTATATAATAATTTGGATTTTTCAGAGGATACAAGTGAATTTTCTGAATTTTTTTCTCGAAATTGGTAGCAGATACGAAAAAACCATAGAAGATACCATAAAGTGCATTACTGGACCAAAGTTTTTTTTTACATTTTTCTAAACCAACAGTGATCTACCAAAAAAAAATTCGTGAGGAAAGAATCGGGCACTGTTTCAGGAAAAAATATCACTCTCTAAATATGCATTCACCATTAGCATATCAAATAATTCAAATTGGAATATTTATGCCAAATTCAAGTTGAAGATACTGTGGAAGAAAGGAACTATGGGAAAAAATTTAAGAGAAAATCGAATTTTAACACCCTGTATCTCGAAGTCGAAGCGTTTGAGGACTCATGCTTTTAGGACTTTTTGCTTCTTTTTCTTCTCCTTCCACGTGATCCAAAAAAATGTAATTTTTTCCATACCATCAATTTCTCATCTCTAAATCTAACTCGGGGAGTACCCCCAGGGATCCGGTTTTGGTATACAGATTTTAGTTATTTCTTCTACTGATAAATAACTCAATGAATCTGGCAACACCGGGTGAGGGTGCGAGAGGATCTATGGCTCGCTCGCGACGACGTTAGGGTGTTCGTACAATTAGATACAGGTTGCCTGTGTGTCTGTGCGATTGTTAAGCAGCAAATATTGCCTTATTTTACCTCTCCTTACGTTTCCCTGGTATTCTTGTGACGCAGGGGGTGAGTCCGTTTGGTGGAAGAAAATGCTACGTAGGAAAAAGAATTACTTAATTGGTCAATATTACAAGGGGTCTTCGATTTGGTTCTGTAGGGTTCTTGCGAGGCTAAAAGGTGTCTAGATTCCGATCATTTGCCACTACAATTCCTTAATTATGAAATGTGGAGAACAAACTGCAAATTTCGCAGAACGTTTCATTATTTCTTCTATCAAAGCGTAATATCTCGACACGCAAAGATAAAATATAATAATATCAATGAGAAAAATAAATGAATATACTATACGGGGTGAAGCAGTCGATAATCTCGAAAAGAAAACATCTTACGAGAAAATGTTTCCAATGACTGACGGTTATGAGAGGGAAGTCTGCTTATGCTAAAACCTCTTCCATTTACTTCACCCTTGTATGGGGGAACTGAAGTCAACTTTGGAATTTCAAATGGAAATCCCTCGCCCTCCTGTTTCTTATTTCAGATTCATATTCTACCGCAAATAACAATAGTTTTTTTTTTTACTAGGCAGCAGCGTGACAGCTTGACTGCCGCGGTTGATAGTTGATAAGAATTCAGCTAAGGCAGTCAATCTACTTTGCTGCCAGTTGAACATATAATTTTTTCCTTGATTGTTTATTATTACAATTCCAATAATCTTTTGATTTTTCCTGTAGGAATAAATTAAAACAAAATTTGATAGAAATCACAATTGTTGGAATGGTTGGTTTCTATGGAAATCTACATGTCCAAATAATTATAGTTCCAACAATGAGGCGCACAACTTCCCACTCAATTTTATCCGATATTTTGCCTCCTTGTCTCGCACATCTTTAAAGGCAGTTGCAAATTATTAATTTCAATCTCATTGTTTTAAGGCTTTGAGGTCTTGGAGCAATTTCGCGCAACCATAATATTAATACTGAAATTTTTGCCATGCTAAAAATTGTGATTATCAATCATTTCCAGGCTAAAATAAGGCAAAACATTTTCACTACTAATATGGCTGCGTGAAATTGTTTAAAAAAACGGAAATACATCTTTTTTATATAGTTTAATGTAATTTTTGTTGTAACTCGTGAAAACATTCATCATATAAAACAACAAGTGACATATTAGACAACAACTACAAGCCAATCGATTGTCTTAGAATATTGATTATCAAATAATTGTAAGCAAAACTTCAACTCTCGAGGTACCAAACAGCTCTAAAATGCTCCTCAAAATTTCAGACTTTTTCCTATACTGCTTTTTGATTTCCCATAATTGACTTCTTTGTGATGGATAATCTTAACCAACTTCCTCTTCCTGGGTGACTCATGGAAAAATTTTCTGTGGAAAATTCTACCACTTTCTTTTTGGTATTTGTGGCTGATTCAACTTCAGCATCTAAAAACGATGTGAATTCCAACTTTCATGTATCTTACACTAGCTATCTGAAAATCTTTGATGTCACTCATATCATATTTGAATATTTCTGATAAACTTCGATGTAGAAAATTAATCACAAATCTGTGCATATAAGCAGGTTAATACAAAAAAAGTAAAATTAATCAATATTTATGTGCATATAAAATATATCTTTATTAATTTTTTTGCTATCTGAGTAGATTTGCATTGTAGAAATCGAAGTAATTGGTTTATCGAAAAACTGCATTTCTAAGTAGCCTAAGCTTTAATCTATCAATATTAGACTACGAAGTGAAATGTTCAGAGCATATTCCATCATTTTAGAGATTCTCTCCTGTGAATCTCATTCTTAGTTTTCTTGCCAAACTTTTGATCTGCAAAAATAAAAACATAATATCCAAAGTATACTGACTGGTATGAAGATTTACAACTTACTTGTAATTTCTTGGAAAATATTACATTTTTGCTACTTCCTCTTCTCCACAGACGAAACGAAAATTAATTAATTATGAATAAAAATTACCGACAACTTTTAAATTTCTGACAGAGGATGCACGTCAAACTTCATTACATGTTAAAATGCATAGAATGAATCTTATTCCGTGTTGTCAAAATTGTTTGGAGCACGTGTATTGAAGATCATAGATTGCACTTTCGTCATATGAGAAATAAGAGAGAGTGCGCTTTTTTCTTGAAATGGTAGTCAATATTTTCAAATTTGGCAACGCCAACAAAAGCGTAAACAGCGCCTCTACTGGTGCCTTTCATGACCGGAACAAAGATAGCTTCATGCGATCTAGAATGATATAGACAAAGATAGATAACGAAGGCAAAATCGGAAAAATTTAGTGAAGGCGTTGACAGTCTCATTGGTTGTCTCTGGTTCTATTTTTATTAATGGCATAGTTTTTACTTCTCAAACATCAGAAGATGACAGCTTCAAATGTGACAGCTGCCTAGATAGCGGGCTATTCAAAATGAAACCTCTCACTGGAAAACCCTGTGGATATCATGTACCTGTTACCGGCAATGTGTATAACCCGGCATTCTATAAAATGCCTAAGCATAGAAATGGCATATAATGGATAGCCGAAATTGTCAAGGATTGTGTACCGAGCAGGAGAAGACCTGCAGGCAGACCACCGAAGAGATGGTACGAAAGCCAAGGCATTGCTACAAAACAGGACCATGCCCTAAAAAATGAGGAAGAAGAAGAAAAAGAAGCCTAGGCCTGAAAGTATGCCTCAAAGAGTCTGGCAATGTATGAATTAGTATTCATTTCATACATTGCCTAGGCATTTTATAGAATACCTAACGCCTAGCAGGCAATAGGTATGTGTAAGGTAAGATCGTATTGAAGAGGGATTTGTTAAGTTTAGTTTTTGTTAGTTTTATTGATTACCTCAAATCAAATAAAATTATGTTAATTAACCCAGAAAGATTTTGATTCAATCATACATATATAAGTTGACAAAGAGTTCATTTTGAATAAAAAGTAAATATTAAATTGAACATTTCATTTAGGAACTGAAAACTCAATATGCAGTATAAATTTTCAAGCGCAGTGATACATAATTGTCCTAATTAATTAAACTTCGAATTCTGCAACCCAAATTTCAGTGATATTAATAATTTTTGTAGGTACCGAATGGATTTTCAGATATTTCTCTATCTCTTTGCATCCCCCTTCAAAAGAGGAAATAAAAAAGGAAGAAATTAATGTTTCAATTATAAAATAATTTCAATTAAATATTACAAAACATTATAGTAAATTCCCATTCAGATAAGATAATTAATTCACACTTGAATCATTTCATTTCACACATTCCTGGCAGACCAGCAGGCATTCCTATACAGTGCCTTGGAATTGTAAACAATGCCTAGGTACACTACACTATGAAATGGACGAGCGCATTCGTATTATTTCATACATTGCCTAGAAGACCCAAGCATTCTAAACATTGACTATAGGCATTGTATAAAATGCCTGAATTATACACATTACCTACCTCTTTTCCCGCTGATTGGAAGCGTGCGAATGTGATCCCTTTGCCCAAAATTCATAATCTGGCGGAATATTCACATTTTCGTTCAATCTCTATTTTACCTGTGTTGTCTAAGGTTTTGGAGGAGTTTATGGTGAATCAGATGTTGGCTTATCTTCAGCGAAACTGTATCATACCGCTGAAACAGTCGGGTTTCCGGGCAGGTCATAGTTGTGATACGGTATTGAGTGGATCTTGAGATTCTAGGTTGTATCTTGGAGCATGTAGATTTAGATCAAGGTGCATGTAATTTGATCAGGTCTTTTAGTTCTGATAGAACGCAATGCGTAGTTTTGGACGGAGTAACGTCTGATGAGCGAAGGATGGCGGGAGGGGTTCCACAGGGAAGCATTTTAGGTCCTTTGCTTTATATTATATATACCTCTAGTTTTTATAGATGCTTGAGGTATTGCGATTATCATTTGTATACTGATGATAGGTACTCGAATACAGTTATCCTTTGATCCCTCTGACGTTGACCAAGCCAACCAGAACGTGAATGTTGATCTCAGCAACTTAGTTTTTGAGTTGAAAAGGCATAATTTGGAGATTAACGCCGATAAATCAGTGGCTTTACTATTTAGCTCTGATAACGTGAGACTAAATTCCCTCAGTCGGAGCACAAAGATAATGCTCTGTGTTTCCTTATGTTTGTCACATTTAAGTTTCTGTGATACCGTGTATGACCCCGCGCTGAACTCGTATAATATTGGACGCATTCAAAGACTCCAAAACTCATGAGATTCATATATGGCATTCCACTTAGACATGGAGTTTCTCATAAGTTGACGGAAGCGGCTTGGCTAAATATGCGGAAGTGTCGGCTCTACCATGAGGCGTGTTTTTTCTATAAAATTTTGAAGGCAAAAACTCCTGACTGATGCAGCGAGTAATTTTCAGGGAAAGTGTTGATAGCAGAACACAACGACTGCGAGGTTTGCTGACCGTTCCTAAGCATAGAAAACAGCTTTTTAAGAAATCATTCACCTTTAGAATCGCTTATGTCATCAATGGAGGCATAATTTTTGATTTCGCTCCTTCGTGCGTTTATTTAAAAAGAAATACAAAGAGAGGCTTAAGTTGCTTTCCTGATGTTCAGTTGCTCTTGTCTGTTCGTTTCCTGTGTTAACTTGAATACAATATGTGTACAACCTACATTCTTCATCCTGTCGATTTGTTTTCCTTAAATTTTGCGATTTCAGTATTTTCTTCTTGTTTTTTTTTCCTTTTTTTCACTATTGCTGTAATAATGTGAATCATGGCCCAACAGTCTAGCTTGGGAAGCTGAATGTAATGGCCATTTAATCCCATTTTTTTCATTTCTATAATATATATTGTGAGTCATAATGTACATATTGGGATAAATAAACCTTATTATCCCGACTTTTGCCTATACGCGTAGGATTTCTCCTCGCCGTCGGCTTCTCACTCCTCGCTAAGAGGAACATTCACTCAGTCCCAGATATTTAAAATATCAGAAGGGTAGAGCTCGGTCGTGTCCGGTCCTTGTGGTCCCCCTGGTTCTCGTCGAACTTCTGGTCCTCTTACATGCGATCCTTGGACCTGTCCTTCGTTTCCTAGGAATTTTCTCACCGTCCTTGCAGTACCTAAAAGAACAGCTTTTTGCATTATATTACATATATACTCACTAAGTCCTAGTTGCTTGATATTTCTCTTGAGATTTTTGGGTACTATTCCTGTTGTTGAGATGATAATTGGAATAGTTCTCGTTGATATCATTCCCCACTGGCGCTTTATCTGAAATTCGAGGTTCCTATATTTTGAAATTTTTTCGACCTCTTTTTGACGCATGTTGTTGTTATTAGGTATTGCTACGTCGATGAGTATTGCTGCCTTTTGATGTCTATCCACTAGCAATATATCTGGCCTGTTGTGAGGGACTGTTTTATCAGTCAAAACTGTACGATCCCAGTACAGTTTATAGCGTTCGTTTTCCAGGATGGTTTCCGGTCGGTACTTGTAGTATGGCACTTTTTCAGAATGAATTAGTGTTAATTTAGTTGCCATTTCTTGGTGTAGTATCTTTCCTACTGCATCGTGTCTCTCTTTATATTCATTTCCTGCAAACATTTGACATCCTCCCGTGATATGTTGGATTGTCTCGTTCGTTGGACACCCATAACGGCATCGATCGTCAGTAATAGTTCGATCCTTTATGATATGTTTGCAGTAATTTTTTGTTGAGATCACTTGATCTTGGATGGCTAAAAGAAATCCTTCCGTTTCTGGATACATCGCACCTGATGTGAGCCAATAGTTCGACGCTTCAATGTCGACATGATCCTGGTTCACCTCGTTGAAATGTCGTCCATGTAGGGGCTTTTCTCTCCATCTTTGCAGTTTTTCTTGGATTGTCTGGTGGTTGTATGACAATTGCTCCTTGTGCAGCTGTAAAGGTGTTGATTCGTCTGCTTCACACAGTACTTTGTAGGTCTCTGACATGCCCGATTTGTCTTTGAAGTATGTTCGTAGGCATTCAATTTGCCCATGGGCAAGTTCCATGATGTCTAGCAGACCTCTGCCTCCTTTATTCCTCGGCAGTGTCGTCCTCTCAATGCTACTTTTCGGATGGTGCTTGTGTGCTTTCGTCATCAAGGTTCTCATTTTGCGTTGCAGGTTTTCTATATCTGTTTTGGTCCATGGAATGATACCGAAAGAGTATGTAAGAACTGAACATGCATATGTATTGATAGCTCTCGTCATGTTCTTGCTGTTGAGGTTTGTTTTTAAAATAAACCTTATTATTATTATTTCCGACTTTTGCCTATACGCGTAGGATTTTTCCTCGCCGTCGGCTTCTCACTCCTCGCTAAGAGGAACATTCACTCAATCCCAGATATTTAAAATATCAGAAGGGCTGAGCTCGGTCGTGTCCGGTCCTTGTGGTCCCCCTGGTTCTCGTCGAACTTCTGGTCCTCTTACACGCGATCCTTGGACCTGTCCTTCGCTTCCTAGGAATTTTCTCACCGTCCTTGCAGTACCTAAAAGAACAGCTTTTTGCATTATATTACATATATACTCACTAAGTCCTAGTTGCTTGATATTTCTCTTGAGATTTTTGGGTACTATTCCTGTTGTTGAGATGATAATTGGAATAGTTCTCGTTGATATCATTCCCCACTGGCGCTTTATCTGAAATTCGAGGTCCCTATATTTTGAAATTTTTTCGACCTCTTTTTGACGCATGTTGTTGTTATTAGGTATTGCTACGTCGATGAGTATTGCTGCCTTTTGTTGTTTATCAACTAGCAATATATCTGGCCTGTTGTGAGGGACTGTTTTATCAGTCAAAACTGTACGATCCCAGTACAGTTTATAGCGTTCGTTTTCCAGGATGGTTTCCGGTCGGTACTTGTAGTATGGCACTTTTTCAGAATTAATTAGTGTTAATTTAGTTGCCATTTCTTGGTGTAGTATCTTTCCTACTGCATCGTGTCTCTCTTTATATTCATTTCCTGCAAACATTTGACATCCTCCCGTGATATGTTGGATTGTCTCGTTCGTTGGACAACCATAACGGCATCGATCGTCAGTAATAGTTCGATCCTTTATGATATGTTTGCAGTAATTTTTTGTTGAGATCACTTGATCTTGGATGGCTAAAAGAAATCCTTCCGTTTCTGGATACATCGCACCTGATGTGAGCCAATAGTTCGACGCTTCAATGTCGACATGATCCTGGTTCACCTCGTTGAAATGTCGTCCATGTAGGGGCTTTTCTCTCCATCTTTGCAGTTTTTCTTGGATTGTCTGGTGGTTGTATGATAATTGCTCCTTGTGCAGTTGTAAAGGTGTTGATTCGTCTGCTTCACACAGTACTTTGTAGATCTCTGACGTGCCTGATTTGTCGTTGAAGTATGTTCGTAGGCATTCAATTTGACCATGGGCAAGTTCCATGATGTCTAGCAGACCTCTGCCTCCTTTATTCCTCGGCAGTGTCGTCCTCTCAATGCTACTTTTCGGATGGTGCTTGTGTGCTTTCGTCATCAAGGTTCTCATTTTGCGTTGCAGGTTTTCCATATCTGTTTTGGTCCATGGAATGATACCGAAAGAGTATGTAAGAATTGAGCATGCATATGTATTGATAGCTCTCGTCATGTTCTTGCTGTTGAGGTTTGTTTTCAAAATTTTGTTGATTCTCCTAATGAACTCAGTTGTTAAGTCTTCCTTCATTCTTTGATGGTTTATTCGTCGGTTTTGTTTCATTCCTAGGTATTTATAAAGATCGTCCGATTTCATTGCTTCTATCTCCTGTCCATTGGAGAGAGCTATCGGTTCATCTTGGATTTTTCCACGCACTACGCTAATAGTACGACACTTGTCCAATCCGAATTTCATCCCCACGTCTTCCGAAAAATTTTCCACCAGTTTGACCATAATTTGCAAGTGGTTTTTGTTGCCTGTTATAAGTTTGAGGTCATCCATGTATAGCAAATGATTGAGTGCAATATTATTTCTGTTTCCTTTCACATTGAAACCTTTTTCAGTAGCATTCAGTTGTTTAGAAAGGGGGTTCAGCGCCAAGCAGAACCATAAGGGACTCAACGAATCTCCTTGGAAAATTCCCCTTTTTATTGGAATATCTTTAGTAGTTATGTTCGCTGTAGAGAGTTCGATATTCGTTCTCCAGTTGCACATTGCATACTTCAGAAAGTTTATTGTAATTGGATCGATCTTGTATATTTCCAAAATTTTTGTCAGCCACCCATGTGGAATAGAGTCGAAGGCCTTCTTATAGTCAAAATATGTCATAAAAAGATTTCTGTGTTTTTTGAAGGCTTGGTTGCATATGATGGAATCTATTATCAGCAGTTCCTTCGATCCTAGTGCATTCTTGGAACATCCTTTCTGCTGTGCTGTCATTATATTATTTGTCTCGCAATGTTTGTAGATACGAGATGCTATACATGATGTGATGATTTTATATATTGTTGGTAGACATGTAATTGGTCTGTATTTTGATGGATCCGCTGTGTGTTGCATATCTTTCGGTAAGAGGTAAGTGGTCCCTGTTGTTAAAAATTTGGGCATTTCCGTTGGATTACTTATAACATCATTTATGGTTTCAACTAGCCTGCCGTGTATACACCAAAATTTTTTCAACCAAAAGTTGTGGATTCCATCTGGGCCGGGTGATTTCCAATTGTGTGTGTTTTTCAATATTTCATGGAATTCTTCTATAGAAACTGCGTTATGCGGCATTTGTTCCATTGTCTCACAGGATTTCTCTTCATTTCTTATCCAATCAGCCTGGGAGTTGTAGGGGGTTGGTGTAGCCAGTTGATCTGTCCAAAAATTCTCAATATCCTCGACGGTTGGATAACTTCCTGGTGTTGCTGACATATTATTGTTTAACATTCTATAGAATTTTCTTTCGGAATTTTCAAAAATCATATTATCCTGTTTTCTTCTATAGCTCTCATTGTATCTTCTGAGTCTTTCGGAGTACACACTAAGTTTTTGTTTCAGTGTGTCTAAAATTTGTTGAGCATTTTCATTGTTTGGATCATACGTTGTATGTTGCCGGTGACGATCCATTATTATATTCACCATTTTTTGTAATCTTCTAGACGGCGAACCTTTTGCAAATTGGGTGAGCCTCCCAATTTCTTGGCGGATGCTATGAACTTTGTCTTCTAGCCTTTTTTGCCAATGTGGTTTATTTTGTTGTTTTTCTCTGGCTGGTTGCTGACTTTTAGGTTTTGGCTTCACACCTAGCATTGTTGCTATTGAAAATGCTGCACAGTATATGATGAGGTGTAATGATTCGAGATCATGGTAGTCAGAAAGATACTTGGGTATAATCTCCTTGTTGGTCATGGCCAGAAGATGAGATAGTTTCTTAGATGTCCTCAATCTTGGCAGAATCGGTCGTCTCAATGGATCTGTGCCCTCAAAATCTATAACGCATCTATTCATTGTGGCAAATAATCGCTCCAGTAGTTCTCTTTGGTCTTCTTCTGGATTTACGACGGGTGCAGCATATATATTCCGTCGTTGAGCATCACTTATTGCTAACACATCTGCGTTGTTTCGTTCCTCAGAGTTCATTTGTGCATTGATGTTGTGTTGGTTTTCAGCACAATCGTAGTTTTCTTCAATTGTCGTTTCGTTGTTAGTGAGGTTCCTATTCTGTAGCCTCAGTTGGACTTCATTTTTTATGGTGTTAAGTTTCTCATCGGGTACAAGTTTATTTCTCAATATGACCCGGTATTGGTCGGCTACTCTTTGCTCAGAAACTTGAAGTTCGGGATAGTTTCTGTGGAATTCTGCAAATAATTTTTGACGGTAGCCTATTTTATCCTCTTCCATATTAGTCACTTCATAATATATGCGCATGATCGTTTCATTTATCGAACTTGTCCATTTCATGCGTCTTCTTGGTAGACCTGCTTGGGTGAGTGCTGGTTGGGGATCCTGCGCAGCACCTTCAGCGGTCGGAGAAACTCGTGTTATTCTTCTCCTAGAATGTTGAGATTGTGGAGGCGTAGCATTTTGTTCGACAGACGCCCGTCTCCTTAGCACTCTGTCACCGACGTCCCGCATACTGTCATGTCCAGCGCCGGCTCCAGACACGCCCTGACGAACCTCAGGCAGCGGCTCTATATTCCTATTCCTTAAATTCACCATCATTCATGGGTTCCTCCGTGTCGTGGGGGAGACGGCCTTTGATCGCTTTTTACGATCCGCAGAGCTACGGTGGGAGAATTCTTGAGCTGCTTTCCACACGGCTTCGTCCGTTACCCTGGACAGGGACCCTTCGACAGGTTTCAGCTTCCCGGGTCAGAGAGCTCCTGGAATCTGCGGTGGGCAGGAGTCGATTCAACTCTCCTGATAGGTGAATCGCTAGAGATTCGCCTACCGCTACCCTTATTATTATTATTATTATTATTATTATATTACCTTTTCAAAAAATACATAAATAAATATCATCTTATCAGGAGAAAATTTTTAATGATTCGTTTAATTTTTTCTTATTAAAGTACGTTCAAATGAAAATTATTGTACTAGTCAGGATTCTAACTTTACAATGCAAATGTAATTATTTATCGGAGAAGAAAAATGCGAAAGATGGTAATAAATCAACTAGCACTTGTTAAGGGTAGCTTTTCTTCCGAATTGTTTTTTTGAATAATGAAAACTGAACGTTACATGTGCACCAGACACATAAACACAACAGAATAGGATGCAGAGTTGGGTCAGAACATCTCATACATACTAATATATTGAAATATAGGGCTTCTACCTGATGGCGTATTGTGCCAGTTTCCTTCAGATGACCCTGATGATAAATGTATCCCAAGCTGCAACTTCCTATCATACTATTCCAGCATTCTGATACTCCATTATCAACCAAGACGGCTTCAAGGTTATTCTACAGATGGAGTTCTTGAAATGAACAAACTGCATGCACATGCATCCGATCAAATAGGATAAAAATTTATCCTATTTCATACATGCATAATAAATCCCAATTGGTAAGCTGTGATTTATACAGGGTGTTCCGTAATCACGGAATTCTTAATTTAAAATTTGGCTTTAGAGACCTTTCACAGTTGTTTTTTTTTCGGGTTTCCATTTTTTTTTTTTAATTTTAATTATCTGCTGGCCAATGTCTTGCGCCGAAAGGAAGAATGCATATATATGCGCGGTGCTCGCCTGTGACTTTTTTTGAAGACGAAATTGAACGGTCGAACAGATGTACTAATAATTAATCGCTGTGTTCCACACGATACGTAATTTTCCAAAGCGGATAAAATACACTCTAAAATCACAAAGTTTCCGCTGTGAACTCTAAAGAACTAAAGTTTCGATAGATTGAAACGCGCAAAAGGTGTTTGTGCGGTTTTGGTTTATGTGTTCTTCGAGAGTAAGCTGCGGATGCAGGTAAGAAGGGCTCTTCCAGGCTCCATCATCTCAACCCACAAGGAAAGATGCAATTCGTTGGTGGCTTGCTTTAAGTTCGGTTATTAATTCGCATTTTTACTTTATTTTTCACTTAGTGAAAGGTGTCGCTGACATTTCCTCGTTGGTTGTAGAACGAGTGGCCCAAGTCCATATTTTCTCTCCGGCAATACAATTTATTACTTTTGAGTTATTGAACAATATATAACACAGGGTGAGTCTGTGATATTTTTAAATGTAGGCCAATTTTGTCGACAAATATACAGTAGATAAAAAAGGTTAAAACTAACGATCATTTTTTGAAGTGTTCTACAAATTTACAGATCAGTCTACAGATGGTTGGAAAGACACTGAAATTTTTCAATAATGACGTTTGAAAAAGTCAATACGGCCATTTATTCAAATGATTTTTTTTCGCCTATCGGATAACCTAGTCAGGAGACGATCAGTTTGGCTTTAGGAGCGGAATGGGCACGAGAGAGATTTCGAGAAAGCATTTGATAGAGTGAGACATGATTTGTTGGTGGACATTCTTCGTGGTGTGGAACTGGACTCAAGGGACATTGCTTTGATACAGAATATACATTGGAATCAAAGTGCTAGGATTAGAATAGAGGGCTCGACCTCAAGCCCGATGCAGATTCGCAGAGGAGTTAGACAGGGCTGTGTTTTATCGCCATTGCTGTTCAACCTGTACTCGGATCTCATATTCAGTGAAGCTCTGGCGAACGTCTCTGAGGGAATCAAGGTTAACATTGAGTTAGTTTAGCTTATTCAAAATGTCGACCATCAACCTCCATGCAAGAATCATATACAAGAAAACAACTTTGTAGCGTATTCTGTAACATCGCAGGTGTTATTATTTGTTCGCAATTGTCGACGATACTTTAACATAAGGTTTGTAGGACTAATGATAAATTTCACCTTCAAGTGACTCCATGCAAAAAAAATCTAGAGATGACAAATCAAGCGATCGTGTGGGCTATTCTCTGGGACCTCTCCATCGAAGTAAAGATGTTGTCGAATTAATGTATCTTAGTGAGAGAATGGTATGGATGTACATCCAACGAACTCTTCAAATCAGTCGTGCCCAAAATTTAAATATCTATGATAATTGCCAATCTCCGACGCTGTCAAAGCACTAGAAGAAGAAGAAATAC
The DNA here is from genome assembly GCF_914767665.1 of Harmonia axyridis. Taxonomy (NCBI): domain Eukaryota; kingdom Metazoa; phylum Arthropoda; class Insecta; order Coleoptera; family Coccinellidae; genus Harmonia; species Harmonia axyridis. The sequence continues at coordinate 56,318,307 of NC_059502.1, read as the reverse complement.
CAACTGGCCTTCGAGGAAAGCTCACTATTTTCGATAATGTCAGATAACATTCGATCGATGTTGTTCTACAACAACTGCACATTGACATGTATGAAAAATGGAACAACAAAATAGGTTGGCCAAAACCATAGATTGAAGGATCCTACTTTTGTATTTATCTATAGCCAAAACTTTCAGGCGATGAAAATCATTTTCGTCTAGCTCTAGCTCTTGCCTAAGATGGGTTTTGTATGGTGGATCGGCAGACGAACGTTTTTCAATAACCACTGATTAGGTCTCTTTAGAACTTTGCCACAAGTTCGACTACATACTTACTACTACTACTAAAGCTAGTTTTACAAGTTTTACTGCTGCCCGCAAGAATGAACAGTAGCAATTATGCGGCCCAAGGTAAGAAAAGGTTGAGTATGGCTGGTCTATAGACTATTTCTCATAAATTTTTTCTTCATTTGAAGATTTTTTCTTGCAAAATATATTTCATAATATTTTCCCATATTTCCTGAATGCTCAATCGATTCTGAATCCGAATATGTGAATATAGTGGTAGTTTAATATTTATTTCAAGCAATTACATTCAAAATCAACCTGACGAAATTCAGATTTCATATTCGGAAAATATCTCCACGTGTCTTTGGTTCAATAAATATTTGATTATAAAATTTCGAAGTTTTCATTCCCGAGTCGGTAAGTAGGTATAATAAAAAAAAAATATAAAGCTTCTATTATAATCGCTCTCTCCTTCTTTTTCTTCCACAACAACAGTGGCTTCTATTATAATCGAGAATGAAAACTTAAAAGTTTTACAATCGAATATTTACAGAACCATAGACAACATGGATATATTTTCCAAATATGGAATAGCTTGATATAAATGTAAAACTACCTCTTTATATATTCGGATTCAAAATCGATTGAGCATTCAGAAAATATGGAAAAATATTATGAAGTATATTTCGCAGAAAAAAAATCCGTTTTCTTGAAAAACGAAAGTTCGAATTGAGAAAAATTGGTGAGAAATTGTCTACAGACCTTCTTATATTGAAAACTAGTCAAATTTGCAGACGAATTTTTGGAAATACGATTTTTCCTCAATCATTGCCTTGGTTCGATAGTTTTTCCAGTGACATATTTCGATACCTACTAAATAATTGAATACCTACTTATGATATTGATGGGTCACTTCAATTTTGCTTGAAGGATAAGCCACAAAATCCAGTTACCCGCTTACGTGAAACACCCTGTACGTATTCTTCAACTGTACTCAAGAACTATGAAATACATACCTAACTCTCATTAATGTCAACTTTCGACTGAGGAATGAATACCGCCTAAACTGATGTATATAATTGGAGAAGGATCAGGAAACATGTTTTTTAAGCGGCGAATTTGAAAAAGTCAAATGTCCCCTACGCCACTGATACTAGCAACACCCATTAGTCAATGTTGTTTTTCGGATATACCTATATATTCCCAATAATTTGTTCTTCACATTACTAAAACGCAGTTTCCTAACACACGTGGAAATAACTTTATAAATGGGTTGTCTAATCTCATCTACATACATTATATGTATTTTTGAATTCCATCGAACTAGGTGACCTCTGTACAAAGAACGTTGAACCATAAGCCAAAATTGAAAGTTTTCTTCATTGTTTGCAGAAATAGGTAATAGATGGCGCATCTACTTATATCTTACATATTACATTCAAACTTAAAGTGGTATAAACAGAATCTTTCTGCAAAACATCTAACAAGATGTGATATAAAAATCTTTTCTAACTTTATCCTGCAAAGGAAGGGGTTAACTGCCTCTTCCGCCAATCTGAATTTAACATAAAACAGAGTAATTAAATTCTTAGTTTAACAAGCTTGTAGCTCAAGTTACCTTAATTAAATTTTCGTTTAAATATCCTTTTTATGCGCCGTCCAATTGGATACGAACTCGTACACGGACGTAACCTTTTTTTAAAACATTAAGCTTGCGTGCATACACGAATTGTCCATGAAATTGCTGCTTGCGTTTGCTCAAATATTTTCCCCAAAATGTATTCTAAGGATTTAGTGAGGCGAGCTAATATTATCAATTGATTGATGGTTATTGAATTCTTTAGACAATAAGACAAACGATACAAAAATTATTGATATATTAGAATACTTTTTATAAAATATATTAAAAATCCCTACAGTTGGTAAGAGGTTCCTAGCACTATATCGTTGAGAATTCAATTCATTGGACTGTTTAATTAATTATATAAAAATATTATATTGAGTCCAAATCCAATAAGAGACCTTCTATTCTTGCCTAAAATAATTATCAATTGATATTTGAAAGTACCATTTTGTAAAATCTATTATTCTATGTGTTACTTATCTCATTGTTGGGAAACTTAATATCAACGTCGTTCAGATTTTGACTAAAGATGAAATATAATTAAGATTCAATGCTTTCTACCCTGACTCTTTCAGACCTCTGAAAAGCTTGTACGAGTTATTAGGAGAATCAGTATTGTTTTGTGTAGGCCAAAATCAGCAAAAATTTAGACTCAAATTCTAAAACAAAGATGGTTAAAAGTCCCTACCCCCAAAGTTGATAGGCCTAGACCCGCACCTGGTGTAGGCCTATCACCACTTCCACCCAACAACGAATGGTGGTGTGATAAATATGAATTATTATATGAACGGGTAAGTAAAACAAAAATAAATGATAAACTGGAATTATCAATTGATATATTTTTTCTTAAATATAGTTCAATAATTTCTATTTTCTCTGAGCAAATTCAGACCACAAAATAGGCTATTCCTGTAATCCGATCCATAGCAATGCAATATTTTTGAAAAGTTACCTTTTGGCCTAGGCCGTCAAAACTTATCCCCACTTGTTTTTTTATATACTTTGGATAAAGAGTATGTGAATTCAGGGTTAATTATAACTCACATATATTGAATATATCATCAGATACTTTGCTCTACAGAGTCGGCCATAGAAAACGAAATAGTGGCTTTGCAGGTCAGGAGAACCAAATTATATAAAAACGCTATATTTTCAAGGATATCGTTTGCGATTGAATTCACCCGAAATACATTCTATCCCTTGAAGCTGTGACCGCTTTCCCTAAATTCTTAAATGGCGACATATGGCAAGTGATGTCTCATTTGAAAGGAATTTTTCTTCATAACAACAAAAATAAATCAATTCTAGCAATTCGTTTTTCGAGATCTTAAGAACTTGAATCTAGTTGAGATTTTGCTAGTAAGTTTTAGGCTTCATGTAAAATTCAGTGCAGAGCATGCCATCATAAAAAAAGAAAATTCCATCATAATTCCATCATAACAAAAATTCATTTTAAAAACAGAATACAAATAGGACAGTATTAATAAAAAGTTTTATTGTTCCCTCCAACATTTTTCATTCAATTGAAATTTTTGGTAATTTTATAGACATAATTCGATTAAAAATGAAAATTTTTCTCCAATGTGTTAATGATTAGAAAAATCACTTCATTCTGAATTGCAGAATATCCAAAGCTTGAGTAAAACATGTAGAAGCAGATCATGCCCTACATAATCATATATTAATTAAAATTACTCAACAAATTAAGTACTTAACAGGAAGAACTGAAATATATGTAGAATATAATTAATGAAACTTAATTCTATATCAATACATTTTAATCCTACAAGATCATAAAAATAAAAGAGATATGCCTAATATCTATTATCTGGTGGAGTGGGGAAGAATCTTTTTTTCTTCGGAGTTCCATGGGCCCTGAAAAAAAATTTGAATTTCTAAGAAAAACCTTAACGAACAGACTATCAATATTTTCTCAATGTGAAATAATACAAAGTGATTCATTCTCAATGACTAACTGTAGAAAAAGTATATACATACAATTTTGGTGTTTTACCATTCCTCACCAACAAGGAATCTGTGCTTGGAGTTTGCTGCAATCTTGAAGGACCATAACTAGGAGTAATGGTTATGAACATTTCCCAGAAAGATGATGGAAGTCCAATCAAAAACTTCAGAACCTATAATTTGAATTAGAATAAAGACTCCTTAGCAGAGGTGCCAACAGTTGGACTATCAGATAAGAATAAGTTTTTTGTATTATGAGTATCAGTGAATACATAGACAGGTACCAAAATAGATCATTTAAAAATCATCAGTTGATTCCAGATATGTTTTGTGGAGGATAAAAATATGGAAAATGTCATATACCAAAGAGTTGAATTTGTTACACTAGATTGAAATTTATTATAATCGAAATTAAATGATAGTTATTCTATTTCCACTTTTTTATTATTTATATAACTGGTTTGCTACACAGTAACTACTTCAGATTTCACATTTTCAATAACTGGATTTTTAAAAATTATCTGAGTAAATACTCGTAGCTTGTGTTGTTTCACATGAACGACAAGACAGTTAAATAAATTTTTTTGCATCCATCCATTGTATTCACGATGGATATTGATACTACACTGCGCAAAAAAATTAACACACATTATGGAAATCTCAAATTTATTCTACAACTGAAGGTGTTCTCAATGATAATTATTTTTATCAGAATTATGCATGCATATGTTATCCACTTTCGACGTTTTTCTTCACTACAGATGTTTTTCCCAGCAGGAATAAAAAAAGATGAGATTATCAGATTTTGAATGTATTGGCTCCATTCTGAAATGAGTTGTTCTCGATCAATTCTAGTGATCAATAGTTTTTCTTTCGTTTGATTTTCTACACTCAATTGCTATGCAACGCGAAACACACAATTTGAGCCAAGAGGAATGTGCCCAAGCGGTAGTTTTGCGAGAAGAAGGGTGGACATACACAAGAATTGCAGAAAGGTTTGGAGTTTCCCATACAAGTGTGTCCAGAATGTTGCAGCGATTCAGGTATGAATGTCCGAAGTCCAGGACAGGGTAGACCACGGGTAACAACTGCCATTCAAGAACGTTACTTGAGAGTTTCTTCGTTGAGACAACGGTTTGCAACCACTCGCCTCCTTCAAAATCAGCTTGAGCAAACTCATGGTGTGCAAATTAGCACCCAGACAATAAGAAATCGCCTCAGAGAATATGATTTAAGGCCTCGTGTCGCGGCAAGAGGCCCAGCTCTTACCCAAGCCCATCGAAGGGCGCGTTTGGATTTTGCGAGAGAGCATATCTTTGACTGCTCGCACAGACCTAGTGGTCGTTGATAATGGAGCTATGAATGCTGATAGGTATATAAGGAACATTCTTGAAGAGCATGCAGTGCCATTTGCCCCATACATTGGTGAAAATTTCATTTTTATGGACGATAATGCCAGACCCCATCGTGCGCGCATCGTTCAGGAGTACCTTGAAGAGGTTGAAGTCTCTCGAATGGAATGACCAGCAAGAAGTCCAGATCTCAATCCTATTGAGCAGGTTTGGGACAACCTCAATAGAAGGCTGAGAAGTTCAGAAAAATCATCCAGCTAGTCTTAATGACTTAGGAATCCAACTCAGAGAAATCTGGGAAGGATTAGATCAGAACATTTTAAGATCACTCATTTTGAGTATGAACCGTCGTTGCCGAGCTGTAATTAGCGCAAGGGGTGGAAATACCAAGTATTAAATCACTTATCAGCATTCCAGTATTTTGAAAATTGTTTATTTCTCTTCTTTCACATAAGATTCGGTGAAATCCTGAATTTTTCTTCCATAAAAAAACAAAAAATAAGTTATAAAGTCAATGTAGAGTTGACTGTCATTAAAATTGAGATTTTCAGAATGCGTGTTAATTTTTTTGCGCAGTGTATTAACAGCATTTATTCTCTTTATTTAGCAAATAATTTTCCCAAACCAACTTATCCTGATGTCATTATACATAATGAATCATTTTTAGTTTTACTTACACTTGCTTGTTGCTTTGCCTCATATAAGAAATTGTGCCTATTATTTTTGTCATCTATATCGTCCGAGGAGAAACCTACAATAGTTGGGCCAAAAACAATAGCCAGATTTTCAGCAGGCATCTTAATTTCTTTCTTCTGTGAAATTCTGGAAAAATGCATCAAACAAAAAGGGGTTAGTGAAAATAATCTGGCACAAATTATTATCTGCAAGACCCTTCATTTATCGATAAGGTTTCACTTTAGGGTTTTTCAATTAAGAGGTTTCATTTTGAATAGACCACTGTCTGGGTAGCTGTCATATTTTGACATTTGACAAATAAAAAATTACGCTATTACTAAAAACGGAACGATACACCCTTATACAACTCTTTGAAATGGTGAAAATTTTGCAGTGACAGTTTGCAAAACTGAAGCAGTTTTGGGTCATCGTGAAGCACCTTGGACGGCAATAGTGACAATTGAGGAAAAATTTGAGCTGTTGGGACAAATTAGTGATGTGAAGAATCGAAACCATGTGCGTTTCTTAATATTGCTGCTGTAACCAGTAGTGTTGATGAAAACCCAAGTGAGGCAGATACAACTGTTAAGGTGAATGGATTACACTATCAAACTATTATTAATTGGAAATTGATATTGATCTGTACGGCGTTTATTTTCAACAAGATGGCGCTTCGTGCCACACAAGTAACAATATAATTGCAATTTTGCAAGAAAAGTTTCTCACAGTGTTATTTCTTAAGGAGGTGATTACAATTGGCCACTGAGATCTTGTGATTTAAATCCTTTAGACTTTTTCTTTGCGGACATACAGCCGTAAATGAGGCTTGGAAAATTTAATGAAGAGGATATGGTGTTGCAAACTCAGCTATTAGCTAATATCATTTTTCATTGTTATCGTTTTTTTTAAATCAAAATGAAGCTTCTTATTAGAAAACCTTATATTTATGAAGAAATAGTATTATTTCACTAGTAAATCAAAAAACAAGTTTCAATAAGTTAAGCAAGTAACTGCATTTTTACAAATAACAAAAAATAAAGATTCAAGCAATATGATGATAGCAATATAGAAGTAGAAATTACCTTTGCAGATGGAGCATCATGTAGGCCAACGTGTCCCGATTTGGTTGGGGAAGTTCAGAAATTTTGGCTTTCATCTTCTCAACATCGTTTTCATTGCAGGCTGATGCGAAGTCATTCCACAAAGCCTTAGTTATTAATGGTTCTTGCAAGGATCTGAGGAAATCTTTGATAACACCGCACAGGACATGCACATCAATATCATTTAAGCATGGTGCAGCTTTACCTCTCAAAAATCTTTCCTATAATTGAAAAGAACGTTTTTTTTCTTGATATTTTCCAAATACCTACAGTCTGGGATATAAACACAGGGTGACCACCAGAAAACTTGAATTTTTGATGGCTTATCCTGACAACCATGTTAGATACGTTTATAATTTTTTTTTCATTTTGAGAAATCGATATTGGTATAATTGTGGAGAAATGGAGAACTGTATTTAATGATGAATTCATAAGTATGCTTGCATTATATGAAGTGGAGACACCAATGTCAGCTTGTTCATGAGCAAGCTTATGATATTTCGCGATCGCTCGAAACTCAAAATTATATCTTACAAAAACAGTTTGCATCTTTTAAAATGTAAATGTTTCTCGTGGTCACACCGTATTTAAATTGAACAAATTCAATACCTTCAGTGTTTTTACGTCCTTCTCTGAACCTGATACCCTATACAGACCAACTTCATTAGAATCCCTAAGTTCTATCTCATTAACGCAATGTATTATTAGTGGTGGCACCATAGGTGGAGTCGTACCAGTATAGTCAGCAATAACACTCTAAAACAATACAAAATTATTAAATAACACAATTAATGCCAACTGATAGACGAAACTCACCAATCCATTCGCCTGATTTGGGGTATTGATCACTGGAATACACGGAAGTCCCAACTTATCCCTACATTCCACATGGCAAGTATTTTTGCAGTCTTTACATTTCCAGGCCAATCTTCCAAATCGTAACCTCGACTGACAAAATCCACAGTTGTCTGGCAATACAACAGTTCTTTTCTGGAAGACATGTTGTTTATGGCCATGAACTTGATTGTTGTTTGAACTATTTTCTGTTTCGTATTTTTCCTTTTCCAAATTCAGTCTATTAGGTTTCGGAGGGCCTTCTTTCCTGTTCCACGATTGGAATATCATATCGCTAGGAACAATTGGTTGAGGATGAGACTGAAAAGAATAACAAGACAATTGGAAAATGAGTTGGTTTTACGTGCTTGTTTAAATTTGTACTGATGTAATTTTTTCATTGAATTTTGCATGAAACAAAGTGTTATTTTACAATTTAGTAGATATCTGCTTGATTGTATCTATAATTTTGTATAAAATACAATTATTCATTTAACAAGCTTAGTGGCATAACATCAATCAAATCAAATTTATTCAGGTAACAATACAGACTGGTCATGAAAACGTAGTTTTATGTAATACTTTCAACACAACATTTTGTTTATGACTCTTTCGGAATAATTGTCTTGAGGAAATGAGAAAACACATCAAAGAAATACATGCAGGCTAGGAGGTTCAATTCTTACCCTTTTGATTTATTAATTTCAATAATAAACCTTTGGAATAATTTTGGTGAAAAAAAAATTCTAAACCTCCCTGAAATTTTCAGTTTGTTTTCAAATTCAAATTTCAAATCTGCAATACTATCGTTTAGTGGATGAATTATTTTTCAACGCAAGGCTCTAGCTCAATTAGTTTAGGAGTTATGAAGTATTGAATATTTCTCTTTGAATATAAAGCTAATATCATCAGCATCACAACCAAGTTTGCCATCATATTAGATGCTAAAACGCTGCCTATTGCTGTTTCAGGTTCGAATCCAATAAGGTTTTCATTTCATAATTTGCTTTCTATTGAATGATCATAGGATTTAAATTATTTTTTGATCAGAAAGAAACAATAAACCATTCTGTAAAATTCAAATAGGTCCTTTATAAACCTCAATTTAACCAATCTAATGTGAATAAATCTATTTGGATTCTTACCCCAACCCTGTGAGGAGTAGTCTCTGGTGGAGGGGCAGATGGCGCATAAGCATTGTGGTGTGCAGAAGCACTAGGTACAGCTTCAATCACAGAAGTGGCAGTAATTGGGCCATGCTTAGGCATCATTAAGGTAGTAGTAGCCCTAACAGTATCATTTGTGCTTATCTGGAAGAACACAAAATTATTATATCATAAAATTTATTAGCCACATTAGAGATGGTACCTCCACTACTTTATGTCCAGACGATCTACGTTTTTTGGGGGCTGGTTGATCTGAAATTAAGTCAACACTTGGTCGAGCTTTTTTCCATACCTTCCCACCTAGGATTTTGGATGAGTCTAAATCATCTTCAGATTTAGAATAGCTGAAGTCTGACAAGATGGAACCTGAAAAACAATATTAGGAATACAGCAAACTATAGAAATGAAATGATAATCTACATATCAATCTGAATATGATAATTATACTTTTCATAAAAAGTATGCATGAAATTTTGTAACAAATTTCATTTATTTTTTTTCTTAGTCTATATAAATCTTCTGTCCAGATATAGGCACAGACATTTTAGTTTTCTCTACCGGTATTGTTAATTGCTCAAATTTTCAAGCAAGTCGTGAATATTAATTGGGCCATTTGCTATGACTTAGTTTTATTTTTCAATAATTAAAAATTTGTTATAAATGGAAAATGAGTATATATATGCATCTTACCTGTTGAGTTGATTTCAGGTATACAACTCAAGTGTGGGGCCTGTTCCTGATCAATTCGATCTGTCTCTAAAAAGGCCAATTTGCCCAATGTGTCCTCGGGTATAATTCTACGAGCTTCTTTATTGCTAATAAGAAACTCTTTCATTTGGGCTATTTGCATTTCCTGAAATATTCGTTATATATTAAACGTTCCTTTCAATTCAGGGACTAACTTACCAAAATATCCCTTTCTTTTTCTGCAGATTTAGTATTTCTTTTCTCTTTATCTAGGAATTTCCTAGCCAGAGCTAGCTTTCCTTCTAAATCACTGTTCTCTCGAGTCATTGCATCAAGCCTTTCTTGTAGTCTCATACATTCTTCTCTTGATGTTTGGAAACTTTGATACAAAACCTTGGTATTGTCCACAAATTCACTGTAAGATTTTTCCAGATATGTGTATTGTGATTTCAACGTTCTAACAAATCTTGAAATCTCATCATATTCGGCTATTATAGATAAATTTGCATCGGATGAACTCCCTGAAGGGCAAAATTCGGGGACACTGGATACACTCTCATCACTGTCGGAGTTGAATTTCATAGGATTCACTTTCCTGTAAGATTTCGGTGTATCCGAAGCATACGGAGTTTTGAAAACAGAATCAGACATTTTAACCTATTGAAGTTATTAATCACTGTACACTCATATGGTTTTTAAGTGGATAAACACAAATTCACATAAAAATAAACCGTTTGAATTTAGTTTGAATTCGACCTTCTGTGAATATTATTTGACGGTTAAAAACAGTGTAGCCAACCGTTACCGAAGTCGTTCAGAATGTTCGGATATCATAGCTGACAGTTGACTTTTTAAAACATTTAAAATTATATTATATACCTATATAATCAATTATACGTATCAGTATAATGATCATTTATTTACTTTAGGCTGTAAGATGAAACCAAAGAAAAATCTGTAACGTTAGTCAGTTGAAAATTGAAATGAAATAATTGCAACATAAGACCTACTTGTAGTTTTTATTTAATTATTTTCAATGACATTTGTGGTTATTTGTCAATTGTCATAGCTAAAAATGCTTAGATATCAAATAGTTATTATTTGTAAATATTTTAAATTGATAGAGCTTCTATTAATGTAAAATAGATGATATTGATAGAGCTTCTATCAATCTAAAATAGAGCAAAAATCCAAATTTTCAATAAAATCGTTCCTTCCGTACTCCCTAAAAGTTTAGGGCAGCGTTTCTCAAATATATACGTCAGGGCTTTTCCCATTCTTAGAAATTTAAAACTTTTCTAGTAGATGTGATATTTTTGACTTGAATACATTGGCGATGCCAGCTTTCAGAAACATAGGTGGCCTAGAGAGGGACGGATTTCTTTTTGGGGGGGAGCAAAGTAATGCGAAATTATACTTCTGCCAATCTTTTAGTCTTAGTATGTCAAATTTTAGGGGGGCCCCCTGATTCTCCACGCCTAGCGTCACCAATACTTGAATTAAAAGAAAAGGTAATATTTTCCACACTTTTATTATTGATACTAGGTACCTATATTGAAATTGAACAATATCTGTCAATGCCCAACCCATCCATATAGGTACAAATCCATTACAATCTTCTCTTAAAGTTAGGTACACATAATAAGTCTTCTGTTTCCTTATCACCAATTGGAAATATTCAATTCTACAGTTAATGATGATCTGAACAACATACAAAAATATAAAAATAATAAATATTTATAACTTCTGAATATAATATATACCTATGCTATCATCATTTGTACCTATTAATAACAATAACAATATTAGGAATGATATTCGGTAAAAGAGGAAAACTAATATTATATATATATATATATTGCTTCGGAAACTGAAAAAAAAAGAAAAACAATAAATAACGGTTTTCTATTCAAGTATTTGATCTCCATTTATTTAGATTAACATATATTCTGGAATTTACATTTAATTTTATATTTTCATAAATTTTTTTACCCTCACATTGACATTATACATACATATATACAAATATTACCTATTATATATTATAGTTAGGTTAGGTACCCTAGAAGCTCAACCTTGATGCTATTGCAACTTCAGTGTTCTAGCGATACCAACCGATGACTCTCACATTGCCGTTGATATTGCTTCCGCAATTTCCATATAATATCTACCTACTACTTTTGCCGAATGATCGACAGTAACATAGAAATACTATATTATATATGTTCTGAGCCCTCTTCAGACGTTTAACGGCTCTAAATGCCGATAAGATAAAATGAGTTCAGAAGGGAAGAGCAATAGAGCAGAATTCGATGTTGATTATGCTGAAAGTTCAGAAACCTAGACGGAAAATTCTACATGTTTTTTATAGACAAAAAATATGCCGTCAGATGAGATGTACCAGGATATACAAGATGTGTAAAAATTTTGGAATATATACTATATCTAATGGCACCCACTCACCAGGCTCTTCGGAAGCCGGCTTCCAGTTTATTTAGAGTTGGGCAGCTCGGGACTCGGCTGCCCGACTGTAAATCAAATACTGAACTCGACTGGAAGGCCCTCCGAATGATCGAAATCGGCAGCCTGGTGAGTGGCGGGTTTGTGAAGCTGTTCTTGCCTTCTGAATTGAAAAAACGAACCATTATAAAAAAATCTATTTACTCTTACCTAGATGAAATTAAAAAGAAAGACTTTCTATCTTAAGATGAATAGATATTTTCGTACAAGATAATATAATATATTTCTTTGGTACCAATATTTCTAAAAACCTAAGCTTTTCATATCAGTCGACCAAAGATGTCTGAAAGACATGCGGTGTCATCAGGAATGACGTTACGCGCTGTACAATCAGTTTATTACATATCAAAAAATCAACTATCAATTAGCAAGTTCCCATGAAAATAACTGGGAACTTCAGAATATGAAATTATACAAACGAAATCATAGTTATGTCTTAACTGTAAAAAGATACTTATATACCTACAGTTGAAAATTTGCTGATATTTGACACGCATTTTATTCGTGGTAAATACAATATACAATGAAATAAAACACAAATTACTACACTGATAAAAGGTAATGAGTGTATTGGTTTGTAGCCTTTCAAATTCAAAGGTATACCTGATACGAATGTATCGGCGCTGATGGTTGGTATGTGATGTCATTAGATAAGTTTTGACAAAGCCTACGAGTAGATCTATGCGTAGTGTAACACATGAAGAAGATATATTATAATATAAGGTATATCTTACTTTTATATTTCCATTAATTTATACTCTCACATCGACATTATACATACATATATACAAATATTACCTATTATATATTACAGTTAGGTAAGGTACCCTAGACGCTAAACCTTGATGCTACTGCAACTTCAGTGTTCTAGCGATACCAACCGATGAAGCTTACATTGCCGTTCATATTGCTTCCGCAATTTTCATATATCTACCTACTAAGTTTGCCGAATATTCGACAGTAAAACAGAAATACTATATTATATATGTTCTGAGCCCTCTTCAGACGTTTAACGGCTCTAAATGCCGATAAGATAAAATGAGTTCAGAAGGGAAGAGCAATAGAGCAGAATTCGATGTTGATTATGCTGAAAGTTCAGAAACCTAGACGGAAAATTCTACATGTTTTTTATAGGCAAAAAATATGCCTTCAGATGAGATCTACCAGGATATACAAGATGTGTAAAAATTTTGGAATATATACTATATCTAATGGCACCCACTCACCAGGCCCTTCGGAAGCCGGCTTCCAGTTTATTTACAGTTGGGCAGCTCGGGACTCGGCTGCCCGACTGTAAATCAAATACTGAACTCGACTGGAAGGCCCTCCGAATGATCGAAATCGGCAGCCTGATGAGTGGCGGGTTTGTAAAGCTGTTCTTGCCTTCTGAATTGAAAAAACGAACCATTATAAAAAAACCTATTCACTCTTACCTAGATGAAATTAAAAAGAAAGGCTTTCTGTCTTAAGATGAATAGATATTTTCGTACAAGATAATATAATATATTTCTTTGGTACCAATATTTCTAAAAACCTGAGCTTTTCATATCAGTCGACCAAAGATGTCTGAAAGACATGCGGTGTCATCAGGAATGACGTTACGCGCTGTACAATCAGTTCATTACATATCAAAAAGTTAACTATCAATTAGCAAGTTCCCATGAAAATAACTGGGAACTTCAGAATATGAAATTATACAAACGAAATCACAGTTATGTCTTAACTGTAAAAAGATACTTATATACCTACAGTTGAAAATTTGCTGATATTTGACACGCATTTTATTCGTGGTAAATACAATATACAATGAAATAAAACACAAATTACTACACTGATAAAAGGTAATGAGTATATTAGTCTTTCAAATTCAAAGGTAAACCTGATACGAGTGTATCGGCGCTGATGGTTGGTATGTGATGTCATTAGGTAAGTTTTGACAAAGCCTACGAGTAGATATATGCGTAGTGTAACACATGAAGAAGATATATAATATAAGGTATATCTTACTTTTATATTTCCATTAATTATTTACCCTCACATTGACATTATAAATACATATATACAAATATTACCTATTATATATTACAGTAAGGTTAGGTACCCTAGAAGCTAAACCTTGATGCTATTGCAACTTCAGTGTTCTAGCGATACCAACCGATGAAGCTCACATTCTCGTTCATATTGCTTCCGCAATTTTCATATATCTACCTACTAAGTTTGCCGAATGATCGACAGTAAAACAGAAATGCTGTATGATATATTTTCTGAGCTCTCATCAGACTTTCTTCGGCTCTATAATGCCGATAAGATAAAATTAGTTCAGAAGGGAAGAGCAATAGAGCAGAATCCGATGTTGATTATGTTGAAAGTTCAGAAACCTAGACGGAAAATTCTACATGTTTTTTATAGGCAAAAAATATGCCTTCAGATGAGATCTACCAGGATATACAAGATGTGTAAAAATTTTGGAATATATACTATATCTAATGGCACCCACTCACCAGGCTCTTCGGAAGCCGGCTTCCAGTTTATTTACAGTTGGGCAGCTCGGGACTAGGCTGCCCGACTGTAAATCAAAGACTGAACTCGACTGGAAGGCCCTCCGAATGCTCAACAGCCTGGTGAGTGGCGGATTTGTAAAGCTGTTCTTGCCTTCTGAATTGAAAAAACGAACCATTATAAAAAAATCTATTTACTCTTACCTAGACGAAATTAAAAAGAAAGGCTTTCTATCTTAAGATGAATAGATATTTTCGTACAAAATAGTATAATATATTTCTTTGGTACCAATATTTCTAAAAACCTGAGCTTTTCATATCAGTCGACCAAGACATGCGGTGTCATCAGGAATGATGTTACGCGCTGTACAATCAGTTCATTACGAGGTTCATTATAGATCAAAAAGTCAACGATCAATTAGCAAGTTCCCATGAAAATAACTGGGAACTTCAGAATATGAAATTATACAAACGAAATCATAGTTATGTCTTAACTATAAAAAGAGACTTATATACCTACAGTTGAAAATTTGCTGATATTTGACACGCATTTTAATCGTGGCAAATACAATATACAATGAAATGAAACACAAATTACTACACTGCTAAAGGTAATGAAAAATATTAGTCTTTCATATTCAAAGGTATACCTGATACGAATGTATCGGCGCTGATGGTTGGTATGTGATATCATTAGGTAAGTTTTGACAAAGCCTACGAGTAGTTCTCTTCAAAGTCGAATATTTGAACATTTCATAATTCCTTTGAGCCATATGATAGATGTATGCGTAGAGTAACACATGAAGAAGATGGTAGTCCATCATGAGGCAAAGTCACGTCGTTTTATGAAATAAATAACACTGGGTAATTGAAAAAAACTGAAACAGTTTAATTTAAACGCTGATGAAAGTGTTATAGTAGAAAATTTATGCATTTTTTTGGTGTATCGTTGGTGAAAATTCTCAAGGAGTATTCCTCGATTTCTATCAAGGACACAGAAAAAAAGAGTGAAATCAGTTTCATTGTCATGGAGCCGAAAAACAGTAAATATCAGTTTTTCATCATCACATCCTCTTGAAATTATATTTTCATTTAACTAAGAAACTTCGATTGCATAATTTTTATTTCAGAAAAACAGCTATATGTATCGTGAACTCCAAATAATATCTAGATACCTACTATTATGAGAGTTTGTGAAATAAATTTCATCGAAATAGTTTTAATCATACGAAAATGGGAACCTACAGTTCTGAAAGATCGATTCATGATATTATTTAGATTAATAAACCAAGAAATTTTTTGGAAAAACCGATCTCGAATTCTAAAATATAATTCCAACTTATCGAAAAGAGACGTATATATCCCGATATACTTCCAGCAACAGAGAACGAGAGTAAGCGATAATATATAATAAACACACAATCGGCAAGAAAACGATACACAAGCGTGGAAGAAAAGGACAAGATATTTACAACAACAAGACGAAGGTGCAAACGATTAATCACAATGCTAAAGAAGAGGAAAGAACATGCATTAAGGTAATACAGAAAATAACAACACAGAACACAATACAACAAACACACAATATTCTTAACAAACAAATTTATATTAATACTAAGTATATAATAGCGAACATTGAGATAGAGAATAAATTCACAATGTTTAAAGTTGATGCACGTTCATGTACCACTGTTTTTCCAGAATCTTTCAAATATACCTAAATGACAAGATATCTCGAACCCTTATATTTTGTTATCGAGTAATGATGGATCAATATTGAAGATATGATTATATATTTTGAGAGTTTTGCAATCCTTTTTATGAATAAATTAAATCACTTTTGTTTGGCTTTCTTATCTGTGGAAAAATTCTTTAAAAGTGATTGGTAATGATTCGTTTCAGAATTTCTGACTGAATATTAGTATTGAGATGTTGAAATTGACATCATTTGTCGCTAGGGTAGTTATATATTCTCATTTAATGTTTTTATCAACATTTTATAGCACGCAGGTCTTCACCCATTACTTCTCGACTTTAAAAAATTTATAAAGACAATTGTAAAACCTTCAAAATTATGTATCATTCGAACCCTATTGCCATTTAAGATTCTTGAGGGGGTCATTGCTATCCTTTTTGAGGATGACCCTTCACTCATGAATTAGAGTTTACAAGATGTTCTCCTCCATATCAAAATTTCAGGATTCACTATAATATGGATATAAGAATCCATAATTTTTCAGACTGTTGAATGCAAAATCTACATTTCAATAAAATTTTCCTAACATTAAATTATATTTAGTCGTAATGTTTTGTGAGTAAGAATCAAATTATTCTTTAGATGGATCCAATGGGTTACAACTCTTACTACCACCTCAAGAGAGATGATCAACTTCTACAAAATGGCTATAATGGCTACAATAACAAGGAGTCGTGTAGAAGCTGGCAATTCGCTATTATTTCAAGAAAAATGAAAGTGATATTATCCTGTAAGCTGTGTGTAATATTTTTATTTCTTTGTTTTTAATAACCTTTCAAGGATAGACATTGTGAGACCAAAATAGCCATATATATATGAACGTACTAACTTCCTTTGACTAGTGTAGTGTCTAACCTGAAGAAGCAATCATAAGCTTTTCACAAAAGACATGCTATTACCTACGAAATATATGCATAGATAGTGTTATCGTATTTTGAAGAAAATATGTTCCATTCTTTGAATATGACTATATACAGGGTGTTTCCTAAACATGCGGCAAAAATTCAGGGGGTTGTTCCTTGGACTATTTTAAGCATGTTTTGTCCTTGGATGATTTTTGAAAAACCTCTTTGTTTCGAAGATACAGGGCGAACAACATTTTTCATATTTTTAAAATTAATAATAGTTCAAATAAAAATGCGTACCGCACTGTGTTTACTAAGTAGGTACAATTTATTTTTAAATTTGTTTAACAACATTCCAATTACTAAAAACGGCCAGTTTTTTGACTAAAAATTGCTAATACATCACAAAACGAATTCAAATGAAAACCGTGTTTAATCTGTATTCCTTTACCATCTGCACTTATCAATTTTTAGTCAAAAAACTGGCCGTTTTTAGTAATTGGAATGTTGTTAAACAAATTTTAAAATAAATTGTACCTACTTAGTAAACACAGTGCGGTACGCATTTTTATTTAAACTATTATTAATTTTAAAAATATGAAAAATGTTGTTCGCCCTGTATCTTCGAAACAAAGAGGTTTTTCAAAAATCATCCAAGGACAAAACATGCTTAAAATAGTCCAAGGAACAACCCCCTGAATTTTTGCCGCATGTTTAGGAAACACCCTGTATACTATAGTTGTCATGATTTTTTGGGGTTTGGCAGGAGTTTGAAGGAGTAAGCGCAGTATTTAGGCGTCATATAATCCAAAATTTTGTCTATACAAAGACCAGACTGAAGTTATTCAAAAATTTATGTCAGCAAGTTCAATACTTTTACCTAGTTTAGATTCTTAATACATTCCTCCGTCAATTGGTATAGTATATCCAAAGTCACTTGGAGGAAGATGAATATTTCGATTATACAAGGTTTGTCCAAGTTTCTAGAAATTCCTTTGGGGCCAGTGAATTCATTGCCTAACAATATTTTCAGATAAACCCCGGTATTTTGCAGATCGCGGTATCCACTTCAAAGGGACATCTATGGCCAAGAGTTTTTATGGACTAGTTCAAGTGACTTTGAAGAAACTATACTAGTGAATAATACTTCTTTTACTTATTATATGTCTTAATCAGCAACACATTCGTTCGTGGCGTTACAAACAATTTTTCTATAATTTACCACTAGATCCCTGTAAGTGAGACTGATTTTTAGTATATGCTCGAATGATAAAACCATAGTTGTCCAGTTTATTGGAGTCACAGCCGCTCTTCACCAAGGGTTCAAGTAGTTGAATTATTGCTACTGAGCAAGTTCAAAGGGGTGTCACCTTGTTTGTTATGGATGCTTGTATTTGCATTGTATTTGATCAGATCCTTGCAAGCAGCTTACAAGTTGTTGTAAACGGCTGCTAGATGGGTAACGGTATTACCATCTTATATTTTGACGTCCTGGACATAGTCTGTCGTACTTTTACCATAATTTTGTTTAGTCTTTTTTTTTTTTGGGACTCGGCAATTGTCTGAAGGTGTAAGCGCAATAATAACATGTGATATATTGTCTATACAAGGACCGGGCAAAGTATTTTCGAAAATTTCCGTCAGCAAATTCAACATTTCTGCCACGTTGAGAATCTTTACGCATCTCTTCATCAATTAATCTCATAGACGATTTCTTTTAATTAAAATGTGCGGCATATGCCTGATTTGATCCATGTCATATTTGCTAGTGGTGCTCTTGAAGAATTTTCCACTAGATCCTTGTAAGTGCAATAAGTACCTAGAATATTATCATATAATTGTAACAACACCGCCACTCATTTCTGTGCTGGGGTGTATCTCGAAAGAATACAACATAAGATCGTCCTTCTGATATTCTAAAAACACAATTGGTATCTGGATTCATTGATGGAACAAAAACCTTAATTTCGACGATATAAAGCTAAGAATGATTATTATATATATACATTCTATTTTCTTTCTAGTTTCTTTTTTTGTTTCGAGTTCGCACACTTCTTAGTTTAGGTAATGCCGCTAGGCTAGCAGGTTCAGAAAAGTCGATCTGGATGTTGAAATTTGTGTTATTCTTAATTAGATCTTCGGAATCAGCTTTCGAGTTGAAGTAAACGTCTGCTAGATAGCATATGGTAATACTTTCGGACATTTTGGCATTGATGTCGCAGTTGCAGCCAGAATCGAGCAGCAATGATGCCATAGAGTAGCTATGGGTGAGCGAAGCCACCGGAAGAAAGATCTTCAATGAGGTGAGATTATCGAAATTAAATATAATTGATTTCAGTATTTACTGCTGGCAATGAATCAATAATTGGACTTCTTCGTTGTTATTTTGAACAAAAACTGAATAAGCTTGATACAAGAAGTAATGAGATATGACTAGTTCAAGGAGATTGTTCTTGGCCATTTATTTCTTGTGACTTCATAACATCTGGAACATCTTGTTGTCTGAGTAACTTTAGTTTATGTCCACGTCCTTCTGCCTATTTGTCCTCATGAAGACGACTTCTTTTACGTTTCATCTGTATGATTACGACTACAACATTTTCATCTTGGCCTTTTTGATAATTTTCGTATGAATTGTCTCTAGATCTTTGTGAGAAAAACTCCATCATGCATTTCTGTGCAAGATTGTGCTTATGATATCCCTCTGACATCAACTTTGAGGTTAAACCTACATTTGATCATAATCAGCTAGTTCTTACCTATTGCCCCTTAACCCTTTGCCCAAGACACTTTTACTTTAATGAGTTCAAAAAACGCTTCCGAAAATCTCAATAATTGTCCTGAATCTCGTGGTGGGGAATGAAAACATAGTTATAAAGTTTGTTCGCTCTTCACACTCTGTAGTTGAAGTAATGCTGCTGGGCAAATAGATTCAAAGGAGATTCACATTGGACTTTCTGGATATTCACACCAACGTTGTACAGGATCAGGTTCTTGACAGCTGGTTGCCAGTTTTAGTAAACGAATGCTATATGACCGTCTGACATTTTGACATTGATGTTGAGACCACATGAAGAAGGTTTTTGTTGTCTGAGTAGCATTTGTGGGCACGTCCACCAATACTTCTTCGCTCTGAGTTCTAGAATAATTTCGTCTTGGTATAGATTTTTTCGGTTGCGGTATTGGTGTATACGTCATCAGAACTCTTTGTGATATACCTATTGCAGAATTTTGTCTATACAAGGACCGGGCAGAGTATATTCGAATATTTCTGTCAGCAAATTCAACATTTCAGCCACGTTGAGAACCATTACGCATTCCTCCATCAGTTCTTCCTCTTTATTTATCATAAGCCTGATTTGATCCGCACATATTTGTTTGTGGCACTATTGACAATTTTTCTAGACGACTAGATCCCTGTAAGTGAAATTAGTACCTAAAATATTTCCATTTAATATTGACAACTCTTCTTCTTTGCAGTTTTCTACGATATCATAATCTAGATTCGTACAGCGACCTCTCCAATTCTTGACAAATATAGTATAGGTTTCTAACACCTTTCTTTGCATTCTTCTTTTTAGAATTCTTCGTTCCATAAAACGAACGGTTGTCTTTTTGCCTTTCCAATAAAAAATCCATAGTTATTATTGGTCTGTTCTTATTACGTAAGAATTTAGAAGAAACCTGTACTTGCAGTCTCCACTCAAAGTCATCAAATTGGGCATCTTGTTTACTCATCCGATTAAGTAATTCAGCTTTTTTTTCTCGACAAAAGTTATTCAGTATGAGTTCTTTATCATCATTAAAACCAAGAGTGAGAATAGACTCCCGAAAATCGGTCTCAGTCAGCTTTTGCTGACAAGATAACAAAAGTAAGTTGACCAATCCAAGCACTTGTTGGTTATTTTCGACAAGTACTGATTGTATTTCTGGCGCAGTTACGTCGTTATAGACGGCTCTTTTGGGTATATATAATGTGTACGGATTATTGCTCCTAATTCGCCTAACCTAAGTCCTATATGTTTTCGTAAATGTTCATCAAATGCAAAAATTACCTAATCAAATACAATATCATTACTCATGATGCTCTATACTGCGTAAACTGGTATCAAGAATAAGAAATATATAATTCAATTAAACTGAATTTAGTATTGAAATAAACTGAACGTATTCAAAAACATAAACTTCGAATTTGATGTTGATACTAAATCGCCGAAGTACTCTAATCAATCTTCTTTAATATTAGTAATTTCTCTTTTGAGATCTATATTGATTTTTCCCTGTTTTTCCGATCTTGTTCTGAAATCTTCGTTTACATGAACAAGCATTTCCAGCTTTTCCATTACATCGTTTATGGTGTATGCATTTTTACTTGGCGAAACCAATCTGCTTTCCGTTGATTTTCGATTATTTCTCTTTATTATTATTTCATCCTCTTCGCCAGAGAAACCTTCAGTATCTTCCTCGCGTTCCTCACAAATCAATTCAGTTTTTCCATTCTTGATTAGTTCGCATTCCATATCAGTTAACTTGGAACAACTCTGATGGAACCATTCATGACATTGCTCTTAACACTGAACATGGTATCATTGGTATCCAAGCTTACCCAGTTTCCTCTTGCATTTGCCACAATTCATTTTCTTCTGTTGAATTTCACCAAGTTCCAATCTAAATTCACGTTGAAAATATTGTTTTCAAGTCCTGTTCTGTTCTCACGTTGATAAGATAATGATGAAGGTTTTACCTACATTCGATCAGAATCTCAGCTAGTTCCAGTTGCCCCTTATAGACTTGTTCAATATTGTTTCACTGTAATGAGTTTGGACGTGCAAGTGAAATTAGTAATACCAACCTACAAAGTCAGTGAACATATACTATTCGTATTTGGTGTCTTTTGAAAGAAAACATATAATATCGTTACCTTTCTTGAGTGTAGTATATGCCTAATTTATCGAAAACAGAAACGTGATTTCCTCCTCACGAATAGAAATAAGTTCTAGAATAATTGCGTCTAGGTCTAGATTTTTTGGGTTTCGTTATTGTTCTAAAGATATACGCGCAATCATAACATGTGATATATTTCATAATTTTGTCTATACAAGGAACGGGCAGAGTATATTCGAATATTTCTGTTAGCAAATTCAACATTTCTGCCACGTTGAGAACTTTTACGCATTCCTCCATCAATTCGTCCTCGTATAGACGACTTCTTTTATTTATCATAAGGCGCTCTTGACAATTTTTCTATAATTTACGACTATATCCCTGTAAGTGAAATTAGTACCTAAAATATTTTCATCTAATTTTGACAATTCAGCCACGCATTTCTGTGCTAGGCTTCTGAACTTGGGGTGTCTCTCGAAAGAATACAACATGAGATCGTTTTCCTGATACCTACCCATCAACTTTGGGGTTATATGTTTGATGAGAATCTCAGCTAATTCTAACTTATTGCTCCTCAAGGCTGTGTCTAAGACCGTTTCGTTATAATGGGTCAAGGCAAAGACATTTGCGCCTCTTCTCAACAAAAGCCTAACAAAATTCTTACATGATGTCCTAAACCTCTTGTCGTATTCTCCGAACTTAAAATTGTAGGAAATCTTGTGGGGGTGAAACCATAGTAGTCAGTTTTATGTTGACATCGCATCCGCTCTTCACCAAGAGTCCAAACACTTCGTATTTGAAGTAATGCTGCTGGGCTAGTCGATTCAAAGAGTGTCACCTTGGTCGTTTTGGAGGTTCACATTCGCGTTTTCCTCATCAGATCCTTGACAGTAGTTTGCGAGTTGTTGATAACGGCAGTTAGATGATGAACTGTATTGTCATCTGACATTGTGGCGTTGATGTCGGCACCATAGTCCAATAGCAGGGAGGCCATAGAGTAATTATGTGTTATTACAGCCCCGTGAAGAAGGGTCTCGTTGTCTGAATACCGTTGGTGTACGTCTGCGTTCCTCTGGAGACAATATTTCACAAGTTCTTCATCGCACTGGGTTACTACGTAATTCAGTGGTGTATATCCTTTGAACAGGGTGTCAATGTTTTCTAGATATCTAGCGAATAACTCATCATATGCCTGATTTGATCCGCGACATATTTGTTTGAGGCGCTCTCAACAATTTTTCTATAATTTACCACTAGATCCCTGTAAGTGCAATAAGTACCTAGAATATTTTCATCTTATTTCGACAACTCATCCACGCATTTCTGAGCTAGGCTTCTGAACTTGGGGTTTCCCTCGAAAAAATTCAAGATGATATCGTTCTCCTGATACCTACCCATCAACTTTGGGGTTATATGTTTGATGATAATATCAGCTGATTATAACATTTGCCTCCTCAAGACTGTGTCTAAGACAGTGTCGTTATAATGGGTCAAGGCAAAGACATTTGTGCCCCTTTTCTCAACAAAATCTTAACGAAATTCTTACATCATATCCTAAACCTCTTGTCTTATTCCCGAACTTGAAATGATAGAAAATCTTGTGGAGGGGGGTGAAACCATAGTAGTCAGGTATGTTGACGTCACATCCGCTCTTCACCAACATTTCAAACACTTCGTAGTTGAAGTAATGCTGCTGGGCTAGTCTATTCAAAAGAGTGTCACCTTGGTTGTTTTGGAGGTTCATATTCGCGTTGTACTTTATCAGATCCTTGACAGCAGTTTCCGAGTTGTTGATAACGGCAGCTAGATGAAGAGCTGTATTGCCATCTGACATTGTGGCGTTGATGTCGGCACCATAGTCCAGTAGCAGGGAGGCCATAGAGTAATTATGTGTTATTACAGCCACGTGAAGAAGGGTCTTGTTGTCTGAATATCGCTGGTGTACGTCTGCGTTCCTCTGGAGACAATATTTCATCAGCTCTCCTTCGCACTGGGTTACTCCGTAATGCAGTGGTGTATATTCTTTGTACAGGGTGTCAATGTTTTCTAGATATCTAGCGAATAACTCATCATATGCCTGATTTGATCCGCGACATATTTGTTCGAGGCGCTCTCAACCATTTTTCTATAATTTACCACTAGATCCCTGTAAGTGCAATAAGTACCTAGAATATTTTCATCTAATTTTGATAATTCAGCCACGCATTTATGAGCTAGGCTTCTGAACTTGGGGTTTCCCTCGAAAGAATTCAAGATGATATCGTTCTCCTGATACCTAGCCATCAACTTTGGGGTTATATGTCTGATGATAAGATCAGCTGATTATAACATTTGGCTCCTCAAGGCTGTGTCTAAGACAGTGTCGTTATAATGGGTCAAGGCAAAGACATTTGTGCCCCTTTCCTCAACAAAATCTTAACGAAATTCTTACATCATATCCTAAACCTCTTGTCTTATACCCGAACTTGAAATGATAGAAAATCTTGTGGAGGGGAGTGAGACCATAGTAGTCAGGTATGTTGACCTCAAACCCAAATATTCTAATCTAATTCTGACAACTCCGCCACTCATTTGTACTCAAACAGATCGTTGACAGCAACTTGCAAGTTGTTGTAAACGGCCGCTAGATAGAGAACGGAATTTTGACGTTGATGTCGTAGCCATAGTCTATCGCAGTTTCACCATCATTTTGATTAGCTCTAGATGTTTTGGGATTCGGCGATTAACTGAAGGTCAAATCTAATACAAAATGACCATTTTTGAGTGTAGTATATCCCTCATCTATCGAAAACAAAATTGTGATTTCCTCCTCATGAATAGAAATAAGTTCTAGAATAATGTCGTCTAGGTCTAGATTTTTTGGGTTTCGTTATTGTTCTAAAGGTATACGCGCAATCATAACATGTGATATATTCCAGAATTTTGACAACTCCTCCAAGAATTTTTGTGCGAGTATTGATTGGATTTTTTCAATTGTGTCTCGAGAGAACACAGTATGAAATCTTCGTTCTCCCGATATTATCAACTTTGGAGATGCATATTTAATCAGAATTTCTATTCTGCACAAATTCTATATTTCTCCCCAAAGCTATGTCCAATAGAGTGTCGTTGTAATGTCATTCTTACAGACTGTCCTGAACCTCTGGTCCTATTTCACGAGCTCAACATTGTTGGAAGTAGAGGAGTTCTGATTTATTTTTTTCAAATGATCAGTATATAAAAAATTGGAGTAAAACCATAGTTGACAAGTTTATTGGAGTCGTATCCGATCTTCACCAGAGGCTTAAAAATTTTTTTCACATTGCATCACTAGACCTCAGTAGGTACGTGAATTTATTATTCAGTACAGACTCATTTGATTTCGACAACTTAACCACGAATTTCTGTGCGACGATTGATTCGGACTTTTGGATGTTTCTCGACAAAACTAGAACACAGCAAGATTTCATCGTTCTTCCGATACCATCGACTTTGGGGGTATATGTTTGATGAGAATCTCAGCTAATTCTAACATATTGCTCCTCAAAGCTGTGTCCAAGACAGTGTCGTTGTAATGCGTGGGGCGAAGACATATGTACCCCTTTCTCAACAAAACCCTAACGAAATTTTTACAGTATGTCCTAGACTTCTTATGTTACGTCGTATTCGTTCTTCACCAAGGGTTCAAACAATTCGTAGTTGAAATATTGCTGATGGGCAAATTGGTTCAAATGAGTGTCGCCTTGGTCGTTCTGGATGTTCATGTTGGCGTTGTACTTGATGAGATCCTTGACAGCTAGCTCTAAATTTTTTGGGATTTGGTAGTTGTATGAAGGTGTAGCACAATCTGTAGATGTGACCTAATCCAAAATGGTTTAGAAGGAGTGTGAATATAGCCTCACCCTGAAATTCTGTGTACCCAACCTCAGTGGAACAACAGTTTATATTGATAAATTGATCCGGTACTGGGGCACCAATAGTGTGAGAGTCACATTCCTCTTCTTCTTCTTCGATCTGCATTCGTCCAAAGAGACCTATGTCCAGGAGTGGACGAGTCACATTAGGTCTACCTTATTCCCCTGAATTATTTAGGTTTCAGTGCATTTGCAGAAAATAAATGAACTCCGTCCAAGGTCAGCTCGGAAGTGATGCCGCAGTTCTTGGGGCCCAGCAGGAATATTTGGAGTGCTCTCCTGATATCATACTATTCAACCAGTAAGTCAGCCATGTCATTTCCATGAACCTAGATCGAATGGCAACCCAAAGGCACTTCCTCAAGTACCTGTCGTAACAGCTCTATAAAAATTTTCACAGGTTCTGAAAGTGATCCAATATCTTAGCAGTTCTCTTACAATGCATCAAGAGATCTCAGTAGATGACCTTAATATTCAGTACATTCTCATTTAATCTCGACAACTCCGCCACGCATTTCTGTGTGGGCTTGATTCTGATTTTTTTGGTGATTATCGAAAGAACACAGTATGATATTATCATCCTTCTCCAGATAAAATCGACTTTGGGGTTATATGTTTGATGAAGATCTCAGCACATTTTAACCTCTGGTTTCGTAAGTTTCCTTCATGAAGATCATGATTTATGTGAATTCTATGAAAACAATTTGTTTAGAATTCAGGATTGTAGGTCTTTTAGCATTCATTATTTTTTCTTTCATTTCGAACTTAGAAAATGTGACCTTGAGCTGTTTATTTCCCTGTTTACCAACCACTGAGGTCGATATTTCTTTTTACTTCAAATTTACTTTCAGTTCCTTGGATATATTTATGACGGTTTTCCGACGCAAATCTTCAATTGTTTCGATTTCTGGTAGTCCAGCTATAAGTATACTACCCATCAACCTTGGGGTTATATGTCTAAAAATAATTGTGGATAAATAATCTCGGTACGGTAGTCCAGCTATAAGTATGTTGTTTTTCAGCTTGGCTTGTTCGATTGAATAATTATCTTTTCTCAATTTTTTTATTTCATTCTCTAGTACTTTTTGATTATCAGTATATTTAGTTGAATTTATTCTTGAAAAATATAGTATAGGTTTCTAACACCATTCTTTGCATTCTCCTTTTTAGAATTCTTCGTATCATAAAACAAACGGTTGTCTTTTTGCTTTTCCAATAAAAAATCCATAGTTATTATTGGTCTGTTCTTATTACGTAAAAATTCAGAAAAAACATGTACTTGCAGTCTCCACTCAAAGTCATCAAATTGGGCATCTTGTTTACTCATCCGATTAAGTAATTCAGCTTTTATTTCTTGACAAAAGTTATTCAGTATGAGTTCTTTATCATCATTAAAACCAAGAGTGAGAATAGACTTCCGAAAATCGGCTTCAGTCAGCTTTTGCTGACAAGATAACAAAAGTAAGTTGACCAATCAAAGCACTTGTTGGTTATTTTCGACAAGTACTGATTGTATTTCTGGCACTGGGACGTCTTTATAAACGGCTCTTTTGGGTATATATAATGTGTACGGACTATTGCTCCTAATTCGCCTAACCTAAGTCCTATATGTTTTCGTAAATGTTCATCAAATGCAAAAATTACCTAATCAAATACAATATCATTACTCATGATGCTCTATACTGCGTAAACTGGTATCAATAATAAGAAATATATAATTCAATGAAACTAAATTTAGTACTGACATAAACTGAACTCATTCAAAAACGTAAACTTTGAATTTGATGTTGATACTAAATTGCCGAAGTATTCTCATCATTCTTCTTCAATATTAGTAATTTCTCTTTTGAGATCTTTATTGATTTTTTCCTGTTTTTCCAATCTTGTTCTGAAATCTTCGTTTACTTGAACAAGCATTTCCAGCTTTCCCATTACATCGTTTATAGTGTATGCATTTTTACTTGGCGAAACCAATCTGCTTCCCGTTGATTTTCGATTATTTCTTTTTATTGTTATTTCATCCTCTTCGCTAGATGAACCATCAGTATCTTTCTCACATTCCTCACAAATCCACGCAGTTTTTCCATTCTTGATTAGTTCGCATTCCATATCAGTTACTTAGAACAACTCTGATGGAACTTGTCATGACATTGCCCTTAACACTGAACATGGTATCCACGCTTACCCAGTTTCCTCTTGCATTTGCCACAATTCATTTTCTTCTGTTGCATTTCACCAAGTTCAAATCTAAATTCACTTGACAATATTGTTGTCAAGCCCTGTTCTGTTCTGACGTTGATAAGTTAATGATGAAGGTTTTACCTACATTCCATCAGAATCTCAGCTGGTTCCAGTTGCCCCTTCAAGCCTTGTTCAATATTGTTTCACTGTAATGAGTTTGGACGAATTACATTTGCGCCCCTTTTTAAGAAATTTTTGCGAAAATCTCAAATATTGAACCTTGAATTGAACCTCGTGGCGTGGGATAAAATCATAGTTATCAAGTTTGTACTTTGTACACTTCGTAATTGAAGTTGGTGCTTGGCAAATCGTTTAAAGGGGTGTCGCTTTGGTTCTTCTCGATATTCACACGGTCGGACAGTTTGACATTGTTGTCGAGGCCACATTTGAAAGATTTTTGTTGTTTGAGTTGCGTTGATGGGTACGTCTACGAGTTCTTCTTTGCTCTGAGTTATCATGAAATGTACCGAAGTGTATTCTTGGAACATGGTATCGATGTCCATAACTTGCCCCTCGTTATATTTGTTTGTGGCGCTCTGAACAATTTTTCTTTAATTCACCACTAGATCCATGTAAGTTAAATTAGTACCTAGAATATAGAAGTAATTTGACAACTCCGCCACGAATTTCTGTCCTAGGCTTCTGAACTTGGAGATGTTTATCGAAAGAATACAACATGCGATCGTTCTCCAGATACCTACTCATTAATTTTGGGGTTATCTATATATCCGATGAGAATCTTAGCTTATTCTACCTTTTGCTCCTCAAAGCCGTGTTCAAGACACTGTCGTTGTATTGAATCACGGCAAAAACATTTGCACCCCTATTCAACAAAACTCTCACGAAATTCTTACATGATGTCCTGAACTTCGTGGCGTATCTCCCGAACATGAAATTATAGAAAATCTTGTGAGGGGGGTGAAACCATAGTAGTCAGGTATGTTGACGTCACATCCGCTCATCACTTAAAGTTCAAACAATTTGTAGTTGAAGTAATGCTGCTTCTCTAGTCGATTCGAAGGGGTGTCACCTTGGTCATTTTGGAGGTTCACATTCGCGTTGTACTTTATCAGATCCTTGACAGCAGCTTGCGAGTTGTTGATAACGGCAGCTAGATGAAGAGCTGTATTGCCATCTGCCATTGTGGCGTTGATGTCGGCACCATAGTCCAATAGCAGGGAGGCCATAAAGTATTATTACAGCCACGTGAAGAAGGGTTTTGTTGTCTGAATACCGCTGATGTACGCATACGCTACCTTTTTTGAGTGTAGTATATGCTTCATTTATCGAAAACAAAATTGTGATTTCCTCCTCGCGAATAGTAATAAGTTCTAGAATAATTTCGTCTAGTACTAATTTTTTTGGGTTTCGGTATTGGTCTAAAGGTGTACGCGCCATCATAACATGTGATATATTCCAGAATTCAACAATTCCGCCACGTTGAGAACCTTTACGCATTCCTCCATCTATTCGTCCTCGTATAGACGACTTCTTTTATTCATGATAAGCCTGATTTGATCCGCGACATAGTTGTTTGTTGCGCTCTTGACCATTTTTCTATAATTTACGACTAGATCCCTGTAAGTAAAATTAGTACCTAGAATATTTTCATCTGATTTTGACAACTCAGTCACGCATTTTTGTGCTAGGCTTCTGAACTTGGGGTGTCCCTCAAAAGAATACAACATGATATCGTTCTCCTGATACCTACCCATCAACTTTGGGGTTTTATGTTTGATGAGAATCTCAGCTAATTCTAACCTTTTGCTCCTCAAGGCTGTGTCTAAGACAGTATCGTTATAATGGGTCAAGGCAAAGACAGTTGCGCCTCTTCTCAACAAAAGCCTAACGAAATTCTTACATGATTTCCTAAACCTCTTGTCGTATTCTTCGAACTTAAAATTGTAGGAAATCTTGTGGGGGTGAAACCATAGTAGTCAGTTTTATGTTGACGTCGCATCCGCTCTTCACCAAGAGTTCAAACACTTCGTATTTGAAGTAATGCTGCTGGGCTAGTCGATTAAAAAGAGTGTCACCTTGGTCGATTTGGAGGTTGACATTCGCGTTGTACTTTATCAGATCCTTGACAGCAGTTTCCGAGTTGTTGATAACGGCAGCTAGATGAAGAGCTGTATTGCCATCTGACATTGTGGCGTTAATGTCGGTACCATAGTCCAATAGCAGGGAGGCCATAGAGTAATTATGTGTTATTACAGCCACGTGAAGAAGGGTCTTGTTGTCTGAATACCGCTGGTGTACGTCTGCGTTCCTCTTGAGACAATATTTCACCAGTTCTTCTTCGGACTGGGTTACTCCGTAATGCAGTGGTGTGTATCCTTCGAACAGGGTGTCGACGTTTTCTAGATATCTACCGAATAACATCATCACATTGATAAAATAAGTGATCGATTATTATCAGATCGGATCCTTGACAGCAGCTTTCGAATTGATGCTATATGGAGAGCAATATTACTGTCAGATTTTATCGAGAATGTCGCAGCATCAGTAATTTCTTGTTTGTAAAGTTAGAATATTCTCATCTAATTTCGACAGGTCTGACATGCTCTACTGAGCTATATCTATATATATATAGAGAGAGATATAGAATGAGTTTGTTCTCCAGGCAACTACCCATCAACCTTGGGGTTATATATCTAAAAATAATTGTCGATAAATAGTCTCGATACGAGCATAACATGTTAGTTGTACGCTATTCAAGACTAGTTTATGAACATACATCTTTTTAGTAGTATATATTGTCTGAAATGTAGTGCATAGTAGGTATCTAGATTTATCGATGAAATATATAATTTCAGCAATTCAAAATTGAGAATCAACATTATATGCTATAAAATTTTCATGTACCCCTGTTTTTCATAATGCGCACATAAATTTCTTTGATTTGTCAATATTTCCTAAATGTTCAAATATCTTCATTAACGATATCACTGGCTTACAAAAATGAAAAAAGGTAAATTTTTACCAAGAAATATCACAAATATATACATAGAGAACCCATTCAATACTTGCCAAAGTACCATCAGAAAATGTATGTTTCAACTGTTTACAAAAGCAATACCAACCTACAAAATCAGTGAACATATACTATTCGTATTTGGTGTATTTTTAAAGAAAAAATATAATATCGTTACCTTTTTTGAGTGTAGTATATGCCTAATTTATCGAAAACAAAAACGTGACTTCCTCCTCACGAATAGAAATAAGTTCTAGAATAATGTCGTCTAGGTCTAGATTTTTTGGGTTTCGGTATTGTTCTAAAGCTATACGCGCAATCATAACATGTGATATATTCCAGAATTTTGTCTATACAAGGACCGGGCAGAATATATTCGAATATTTCTGTTAGCAAATTCAACATTTCTGCCACGTTGAGAACCTTTACGCATTCCTCCATCAATTCGTCCTCGTATAGACGACTTCTTTTATTTATCATAAGCCTGATTTGATCCCCGACATATTTGTTTGTGGCGCTCTTGACAATTTTTCTATAATTTACGACTATATCCCTGTAAGTGAAATTAGTACCTAAAATATTTTCATCTAATTTTGACAATTCAGCCACGCATTTCTGTGCTAGGCTTCTGAACTTGGGGTGTCTCTCGAAAGAATACAACATGAGATCGTTCTCCTGATACCTACCCATCAACTTTGGGGTTATATGTTTGATGAGAATCTCAGCTAATTCTAATCTATTGCTCCTCAAGGCTGTGTCTAAGACAGTATCGTTATAATGAGTCAAGGCGAAGACATTTGCGCCTCTTCTCAACAAAAGCCTAACAAAATTCTTACATGATGTCCTAAACCTCTTGTCGTATTTTCCGAACTTGAAATTGTAGGAAATCTTGTGAAGGGGGGTGAAACCATAGTAGTCAGGTATGTTGACGTCACATCCGCTCTTCACCAACGTTTCAAACACTTCGTAGTTGAAGTAATGCTGCTGGGCTAGTCTATTCAAAGGAGTGTCACCTTGGTCGTTTTGGAGGTTCATATTCGCGTTGTACTTTATCAGATCCTTGACAGCATTTTCCGAGTTGTTGATAACGGCAGCTAGATGAAGAGCTGTATTGCCATCTGACATTGTGGCGTTGATGTCGGCACCATATTCCAGTAGCAGGGAGACCATAGAGTAATTATGTGTTATTACAGCCACGTGAAGAAGGGTCTTGTTGTCTGAATACCGCTGGTGTACGTCTGCGTTCCTCTGGAGACAATATTTCACCAGTTCTCCTTCACACTTGCTTACTCCGTAATGCAGTGGTGTATATCCTTCGAACAGGGTGTCGATGTTTTCTAGATATCTTGCGAATAACATCATCACGTCAACATCTGAAAACAAGTTATCGAATATTATCATTTATACGGATAATTGGTACAAATATACTTTTTCCGCAATGGGGTAAAATTATTGTTTGAATTTATCCATAATACTAAGAATGAATATTTTATGCTCCAACTATTTTGAAAGCTTTGTGGTAATTAATCAATATTTGTGGAAATATTATCCCTTTGAAATGCAAAGACTGGTACATATTGGGAATAGCTTCATTCTACTTCCTTTCGAGTTTCTTGTTTTGTTTTGAATTGTGTGAAAAGATTAAAACAACGTAATATTTCAGTATTATTGCAGGGTTATATTAGGAAGGGCAATATTTAAATGATGGTAATTCTATTTGTGAATTCTAATAAATTATATTATTATAATTATAATTATATTTATTCGAAAGTGCAGCAACATTTAATGCTGTGATATTTTTATCGATTAGGTAATATCATAAATGGATAATAATTGGTAAACTGGTAAACGAATACTGTTTCCGAAAGTGGGTAAAAATATTCAAAAGGTATCTAGATTCATTGATGAAACAAATACCTTTATTTCAACGATATAAAGCTGAGAACTTGAGAATGATTATTATATGTTATAACTATTTTGAGGGCTTTGTGGTAATTAATTAATATTTGTGGAAATATTTCCCCTTCAAAACGGAAAGATTGCGGAACATAATGCAAATAGCTACAGTCTACGTTTTTTCGAGTTTCTTGTTTTGTTTTGAATTGTTGAAAAGAATAAAACATGTTATATTTCAGTATTATTGCAGGTTTACATTTAACTCGAGGAAATTGTATTAGTAAATCCTCATAACATATACTAGAAAGCGCAGGAACATTGAAGTGAACATTATATGCTATCATATTTTATCGATCACAGTAGAACCTCGATCATCCGGCCCAATGGAGGGGAAACGGTTCCCGGATAATCGAAAAACACGGACAATCGAAATTTCTCAAAATACGCACAACAACTATGAAAATTAGAAAAATGTATGGGGTACAATTATTTATTAAGCAAAAAAATCAATAGAATCATAATATCATATAAAAATATACAAATGAAAAACAAATCATTGCATTGGTACCTATAATACATCGAATGTATATATTTTAGTTGAAAAAGTATGTAATTTTTGTCTGTCTTTTTTTATTATTCATCTTGAGATAAATGTGAGCCCGAATTTTCCTCAAGTGGAGGACATCAATATAATCCGTATAATATTCCTGCTCTAAATAGTGCATCAAACTATTTGCAAATCTCAACGCGTCTTCGGCAGAAATAGGGTTTCTCTAATTCTGTGGTTATTCCGTTCATTCTTCCACATCTTGTAAAAGAAAATCGTGCGGGAATATATCTGAAACGCACAGTTTTCACGGTTATATTTTATTATTATATGTTGGTACTCCGAACTTTCCGCCACGGCTTTATCTATCGATTCATCAATTTGCCTTAAAGAAATCTGTTCACCCAACCAACATTTTTCAATGCAAAAATCACTAAAAGATATTAATGGAAATATTTCATTAATTTCAATAAAAATGCAATGAATTAGAGAAAATAATGTATAATACTCGTACAGAAGGCTCATTCATCAATGCCTTCTGCACTTGTATTATGAATAACTATTTCCTGCGTGGAAAATTCTTCAACACTTTAATCGTCTGTATCCATACAGTGGTTAGGTTGGGAAAATTTTGATGCGATTTCTGAATCATCCACGGGCAGATTACAGAGTAAAACGGATAATAGGAGAACGGATAATCGAGGTTTTACTGTATTATCATAGATGGATAATTGGTGAACATATACATTCTCGGCAAGTGGGTGAAAATATTGTCCAAAATCACAATGAAGATCTGGATTCATTGATGAAACGAATACCTCAATTTCGACGATGTAAATCAGATAATGAATATTATATTTTATAACTGCTTTGAAGGCTTTATGTTAATTAATTAATATTTGTGGAAATGTTACCCCTTCAGAGCTCAAAGACTAGAACATATTAGAAATAGCTACATTCTATTTTCGTTAGTTATTGCACAAGTGCATCAAAATTACCGATAATTTTGCATGACAGCGTGTTGTCATAAAAACTGCATTCGGTCATTTTCATTTTTGGAGAAAGATCCCGACACCGAAGGTGGAGGGCTCTTTCTCCAAAAATGAAAATGACCGAATGCAGTTTTTCAAAGAAAACACGCTGGAATGCGAAATTATCCGGTAATTTTGATGCACGAGTGTAATTCGGGGGAATATTTCCCGAATAAACTGTTACATTACCTGTCAAACTGATTTAGAATGGAATTGCCATAGATTCGAACTGTGTTAGGCATAGAAACTAAGCATCTATGAACAGAACAATTATCGCAGTGCAGTTTCGCTTCCTACAATGCAATTATCGCTGTAATTTTCGATAATTGTTCTCCAGATACATAGAATTTTTGACAGGAGGGAAATATTCGTTAGTAATTATACAAGTGCATCAAAATTACCGATAATTTTGCATGACAGCGTGTTATCATAAAAACTGCATGAGTTTGACCGAATGCAGTTTTTCAAAGAAAACACGCTGGGATGCGAAATTATCTGGTCATTTTGATGCACGAGTGTAATTCGGGGGAATATTTCCCGAATAAACTGTTATCTACATTACCTGTCAAACTGATTTAGAATGGAATTGCCATAGATTCGAACTGTGTAAGATGCATAGAAACTATGCATCTATGAACAGAACAATTATCGCATAGCTGTTTCGCTTCTACAATGCAATTATCGCTGTAATTTTCGATAATTGTTCTCCATATACATAGAATTTTTGACAGGAGGGGAAATATTCGCTGTAATTTTCGATAATTGTTCTCCACATACATAGAATTTTTGACAGGAGGGAAATATTCGCTGTAATTTTCGTTAATTGTTCTCCATATACATAGAATTTTTGACAGGAGGGAAATATTCTTTGAAATTTCTTGTTTTGTTTCAAAAGAATGAAACAACGTTTTAATTTGAGTATTATTGCAAGTTTACATTTATAGGTGAATAATTACCACAAGGAATATTGTAGTTGTGAATCCTAATAAAATATTCTAGAAAGTGCAGCAACATTGCAGTGAACATTATATGCTATAATATCTTTGAAGGTTTTGTAGTAATTAAAATTAATTAATATTTGTGAAAATATCACCCCTTCAAAACGCAAAGACTGGAACATATAGCGACTAACTCCATTCTATTTTCTTTCGAGTTCCTTGTTATGTTTAGAATTGTTTGAAAATAATGGAGCAATATTATAATTCAGTATTATTGCAAGTATATAGTCAAAGGTGAATATTTAACTCAAAGAAAACTGTGTTGATAGTTTTAATGAAATGTCTAGTAAGTGCACCAACTTTTTGAATGTTGTTTGTCATTTAATAAATTTCAAATTTATCCTTGATGAAGGTTATTTAATATAAAGAACAAATTTTACAATTACATAACTATACTGTATGCATTTTTGCATTAGTAAATCATTTGATCTACTAGTCAAGTTAAGTGCGTGGACTTAATTGTTGGTCTATGGTTAAGTTTCCTCTATAACTGTTGAATACAAAGGTTATTGAAATTTTTCCTATTTTTTTGTGACTGGAGTTGAATAAAATAAATAAGATATCCAAATGTACAAGATAAATATAGTGTGCCCAATAGAAAAAAAAAATAATTGGTTTTATTCCTCGATATAGTATTAGTAGGTATTACGAAGAAAATAAATATTTATATAACAAAATATGATAAATGTACTCGTAATAGTTTAAAGAGTGTATCTATAAAACGTTCAATATTTCCCAAAACGTTTTGTATATGAAGTTGTATATAGTTATACTACTTGAGTAGTAGTAACCACACTTTAATTCACTAAATCTTTACAAGCTTTTAACAAATGTTTCGACAACGACGTTGTCACCTCGTCTTCAGAAACCGAAAATTACTGTTAGTTCCTGAAGATGGCGAAACTAAATATTAATATTGTGGTTACTACAAATCTAGTAAAACATAATCTGTAGGTATGTATTCATTGTATCTCTATTTTATGAAAAAACATAGAAATTCGTTTCGTACTGCCAAATAATTGTATGAATTTTGTTTAATAATTTCAAAATGTGTTAGTTATAGTTCAAATGAATATTTTAGATACCTAATCTGCATAGAACTAACTTAGAAAAAAGTGTAGTCATGAGGAATCATTACCTTGTTAGGCTATGAAAATATATTTCAGGTCTTCTGTTATATCATACCGTATTGTGTAAATTGTTCAATTTATGAAGAAATAAAATTCTTGTTTTGTTACATGGACTTTGTTCATTGGCAAATATCCTAGAGGATTAAATTAAAATAGCAGTAGTAGGCAATATCGAACGAATGAATAAATATTTTACGCATGCTCAACGCACACCCTTTAAAAATGAAAAATAAATATTATCTGCAACTTGAACTGAATATTAGTACCAAATTTCATTGAAATCGGGGGAGACTTGTAGAAGTTGAGACTTACAATAATGTGCGGATACAGACCGACAGACAGGTATACCTACGAAAGTTAATCATGATGGTCTGAAATGCAATTTTGCGATCGTAAATTTTTATATTGGAAACCAAAATTTGTTCTTTCCAATGGTGATCACAATTCTTGAAAAGTTAGTGTTTATGGTGCGGCTAATAAGAAAATCATATTTAACAATATGTGTACGTAATAAAGGTGTCGGTACACTACCTATCTCACTAGGTTCTTCAGGGAAGATTCACTTTGATTCTGTGCGGAAATTTCTCGTTCGGTTCTTCCAATTTTTGGAAGAAATTTTCTTATTGCAATTTAGAATAAACTCATTGATTTTTTCGAAAAAAAAGTTAGTTTTATAACGTATTCGACTGGCTGCACAGTTCGAATTAATCCGAGCTAATTATGTCATTTAGTTCTACATAAATTCGAATTAATTTGCACTGGTGCAGCCAGTCGTATACGCTACGAGTTTTATACCTTTTTGAAAATTGAAAGGTTCATCAATGATATCTCAATTATTTCAATAATGAATTTCAAAATTTTCATGGAGTTACCGATTTTTCTAATACACTCCTTTCATCCAATTGTCATTCATCGCTGATGCGTTCTTTTTTTAATTTTTGCATTATAATTTAAAAACTTCAACATTTAACAATTCATTATTGAAATAATTGACATAGGATTGAAAAACTCTTCAAATTCCAAAGTGATATAAAACAAAAACAATAAATTTTCCAAAAAATCAGTGAGTTTATTCTTAACTTCAATATAAAAAATTGAAAGGAACGATCAAGCCATTTCCAAACAGAATCAAAATGAATCTGCACTAAATAACCTAATGAGGAAGGTAGTATATAGTATAGTTGTACAGGGTGGGCAAATTTCGATGTTTTAGCACTACAACTTTTAAACCAGATGAGATAGACAAAATCTGATACCCCATTCTCGGTCTCTTTTTCTGAGAAACTAACAAGGGCAGTATTCATTTTTGGCCACCTTCTTTTGTTTTCGAGTTATAAGCGAAAATTGGAAAAATGGCGATATCGAAAAACATTTATATTTCCGCTAATACTGATGATAGAGCTTTGAAATTAAAACATTATAGAGGCATTTTTTTACGTAGAATCCAGTGGCGTGCTTGTATTTTCAAAAGGATTTTTAATTACGAAGCTATGACCCAAAGTTATGTTTTTTCAAATGGGAACACTAGATTTTTGTGCCATTTTCTGAAAGCTTAATTTTTCATCGTATAATTCGGATCGATATAAATAATAGAAAATGGCCAAAAACCTCTTTTCACCTAAGAGTCTCAATATTTCTATGGATTCAACTGTTGATGAACACGGAAAAATTGAGCTTTCTATAACAAGTGCAGTGTCCTTCCGTCAATCTGATTATTTCTATGCTTTTCACTTATTTCTACAAAATTCGAATCTAGATAAATTTTTTATCTAAAAATTGATTTGGAAATAAAGGAGAAATCACAAGATCGAATTTTTCAATCGAAAGAGTTGTATTGAGATGCATGTATCAGAAGATTATTTACATAGATCTCCAGAATTAATACGCACAAGTACCAATCCATTTTAAACAGCATATGAAACAATGCATATATAATTGAACTCAACAATTTAATTACGAAGCGACAAACAGAAATAATATTTAACCTAATAATGACAACAATTACACAATGCACAGTCGACACCTCTTCTCGATATTTCAATAGATGAATATTTGAAACTGTATTCAAGCTACCTAGGAAACTTTTTCCAAGTTCGTTTATCTTTTCGAAACTATTTGTATAAAATAAATATAGATTCGAATTTTGTAGAAATTAGTGAAAAGCATAGAAATAGTCAGATTGACGGAAGGACACTGCTCTTGTTATAGAAAGCTCAATTTTTCTGTGCTCATCAGCAGTTGAAACCATAGAAATATTGAGACTCTAAAGTAAAAAAGGTTTTTGATCATTTTCTGTTATTTATTTCAATATTTGTATAAAATAAATATAGATTCGAATTTTGTAGAAATTAGTGAAAAGCATAGAAATAGTCAGATTGACGGAAGGACACTGCTCTTGTTATAGAAAGCTCAATTTTTCTGTGCTCATCAGCAGTTGAAACCATAGAAATATTGAGACTCTAAAGTAAAAAAGGTTTTTGATCATTTTCTGTTATTTATTTCAATACGAATCATACGATGTTATATATTTTTGAAATCAGGAAAAATTAAGCTTTCAGAAGATGGCACAAAAATCTAGTGTTCCCATTTGAAAAAACATAACTTTGGGTCATAGCTTCGTAATTAAGAACCCTTTTGAAAATACGAGCACGCCACTGGATTCTACGTGAAAAAGTGTCTGTGAAATGTTTTAATTTCAGAGCTCTATCATCAGTATTAGCGGAGATATAAACATGGGCGCCCGCAGAAATTTTTCTCAGGGGGGGCAAAAAAAAAATTATTGAAAAACGATAAGGCGTCCATGATTGTCATTGAAAACCGGAAAATTGTTGAGAATCCATTACTTTCCTTTTTTCCATGCCCTTTGGATTGAGAAAGTAATATTGAGTGTGTTGTGCTGAAAAATGAGGCAATCAAAATCTCAGGGGGGGCCACGGCCCCCCCTGGCCCTCCCCTGCGGGCGCCCATGGATATAAATGTTTTTCGATATCGCCATTTTTCCAATTTTCGCTTATAACTCGAAAACAAAAGAAGGTTGCCAAATATGAATACTACCCTTGTTAGTTTATCAGAAAAAGGGACCGAGAATGGGTTATCAGATTTTGTCTATCTCATCTGGTTTAAAAGTTGTAGTGCTAAAACATCGAAATTTGCCCACCCTGTACATACATTGAATTCCTCTTATCGAATAAAACTTTTTTCTACCATTTTTCTCGATTCGGATCAGGTAAGAATATAGATTGAATCATTTCAAAATGGACTAATGCACCTATATATGTCTTTTTGATGTTTACACCACTGAAATAACACAGAACTCAATCATTGTGAACAAAGGAGTTCTCTGAATGACATTATTTATTTGGATGAACATTGCCAGATCCACGAATAATTAGGACGAATTTGCAGTATATCACATTTCGAATATATTTTGAACTTGAAATTAATATACACCTTTAAAACCCACTCTGTGTTAGAGTGCTGGTACTAAGATGGGTTGACTATAAATGAATAGAGATAGAACCTCAATTTCCTAGAAAATATCGAACACATAATTTCAGTTCTGCATCTTGAACTGAAATTATGTGTTCTTCAGAAAAAAAAATGTTATTTTCTCTAATCACATGGAATTTGTTATTTAATTTTTTTGCT
Source organism: Harmonia axyridis (assembly GCF_914767665.1). Taxonomy (NCBI): domain Eukaryota; kingdom Metazoa; phylum Arthropoda; class Insecta; order Coleoptera; family Coccinellidae; genus Harmonia; species Harmonia axyridis. Next base: position 56,277,776 of record NC_059502.1, on the reverse strand, counting down.
TAAATTGTTCTTATGCCCACTTTCTCAATTTAATTAAGACAGGATGGTTATAAATTATGATAAATATTCATTGATATACCGCTCTTCACTAATACTGACAACAATTCTATCTGATAACATTTCGAAATTGACGATCATAAATTTTATGTTATTAATTTTCATTGAAATTTTTTTATTTTTCTTTATATAAATCCGTGGTAAGTAAAATATTTGCAAAATTCACTACGATTATTGATAAAGACTCTGAATCTATTGATTATTTCAACTTTGTTAGTATACAGTTTGTACCAGCTATATGGAATAATTTCTATAATACCTAAACAAATTTGAAATTTTCGGAGAAATGATAGAAAACGTGAGAAATTATTGATGATATTTTTCTCGGGACATATATTATGAATAAAAAATTTAATTTTTTAAACAAGAAAGGTATATGTTTGTAGAATGCCCTGCTCAGAGAAAAATATAAAAATTATTTTTCAAATCGCTTACCTATTGAATAATTGCCTTTCCTTTCAAAAAGGGGAATGAATAATTCCCAAGTTGACTCAATCTAATTATTCCCATGAGTTCTTCTTTCCTATTACTTGATGAACCCTTCTTTTATATCGAAATATTGATGGGTATCACCTACGAGATAATGTATTCAAAAATTCGAAAATAGGCAGGAAAAATCTGAGTATTTTGTTGCTTTTCAGTATTATCTGTCAATGAATCAAGCTTCATTATAATTGATCATTTCATAGATGTGTTTTTTCAACACAATTTTGTTACAAACCTCTGTAGCAGAAAAAACAAACCAATGACATTTTCAAATTTGAAATATCGAACTTTTTTATGTAGGTATTTATATCTCTTTATCTAGAAGCATTAATTATTTTTGATAACAAAAAATTATTCGACATTAAGAAGAGATATATTAGATACTTACAACATGAATATAGATGCGTTTCGGATATGATTTTCAGGTTGTTTCTTTTTACCATACATTAATCTAAATGATATTCATTATCTTATATGTCCTCACAGATTTCAAGACGAGAACTGAATCAAATGAACTCAATATGATACAGTATCTTGTACCACAGAATATCTCTTCTTCTCATCTAATGTACGAAGATAACAGTGTATATCTTCGTTCAAGTTGAAAAGAAAAAGGTCTGTTTGGGTAGAAAAATTTAGATTATAGGAAATCGCTCGAAACCTTCAATTTCGTTTTTGAGAGGGACAATTTTTCGCAAAACAAAAAAAAAAGTTCAAAAAACAAAATCATATACATATATTTGCATACTAATAATAATAATAATATATTCATCATCAAAGTTTACATATACATAAACATCCATATGAGGGACTAATGAATATTCAAAAAATAGAGAAAACCAAGTAAAATGGTTTTCTGTGAGTAAAATCACAAATATTAAAAAATTTTACATTAGCCTTAATGTGTAGGTAAGTAGATGCAGAGTATCATTCCATTTTCGGTCTTTTCTCAATCCAGTAATAATTTGCATAATAATCCAGTAATAATTTGCATAATAATAATATGTTGAAAATGGTCCTAAAATGAACGCCAACATGGATTGGCGGAGTGCACAAGGCGATGTCTGAACGGAACTTATAGCCAGGAGACTGGGAAGATAGAAGAGGATGGAAGCTGGGAATCGGAAGGCGTAGAACGCTATAGATTCTGAATATACCGCGTGCTATTTGGGCAGCTGTCACTTTTGAAGCTGACATATTTTGACAATTAACAAGTAAGAACTACGCCGCCAGTACTAAAACTGGAAATATACACGCCTCAACCACTCATTGAAATTTTCAAAATTCATTTCAGAAATGGGGAAAATTTTACAGTCACAATGGACTAGTTTAGTGATGTTGATAATATTATATTTGACACGATAGAATTAAAATATAGGGCATAACTGATAAATCAGTGAAAACATTTTGAAAATCCATCAATAAATGACTGAGAAATAGATTATTTAAATTTACGTATTTAATCGCGAAACGTCTTTGGTCTGTGACGTCACGGCTCTTGCCTGTGATCGCTACACCATAAATTACGTTTAAATACTTAGCCGCGCCAAGGCTCTCGCGCCGTTTGTAGTTGTACTTGTACAGTGAAGTTTTAACTCGAGTTTTCTTTTTATGTCACCATAATGGAAGAAGGCTTAGTGAAAGGTCAAAGTGACAATTTGCCTAAAATAGATATATTCGCAGTGATGGAGTTTTTTTCTTCAAATCCATCTTATGTCAGTGCTGAAATAAAAGGAGTTAAACTTTTCAAGTAAGTATCTACTATTGAGTTTGCTTCATCATGGTTCAACTTATAACGATGGTTTCTTTAAAAAACGTTTCATAAACAGTTTGTAGTTGAGTACTGGTTGTTGAGGTCTATCAATGGCAAAACATATTTCTGTGAGGAGTAAAAAGTAAAAAGAGAAAAAAGTAATTTATATGTATGTATATAGTAAGTTATTTCAGCCATCGTGTAACGAACAAAACACGACACGAACGGCACAAGTGATTGTACACCAATGAATTCGTAAGCACTCTGCGAATACCAGTCGTCTAGTGTGTGACGTCACGACACTTACACGTACTATGAAATTATTCTTCCAAGCGCAACTTCAAAGTCCCATAACTTTTTCATTTCTAGAGATATTCCAATGATTCTTCCACATTTTTTATTCATTTTACTTAAATTTTTAGAACTAATCCTTAACAAAAAAGTGAAAACTAGTCCATTCGCAAAAATAAAACGTCGTCGTGCAGCACTCTTCTTGGCCGGCAAAAGTGAAACTGGTGGAAAAGAACCACTGAGAATATTGCTGCTGTAGCACGTAGTGTTGCAAAAACCGAGGTTTGTCGATTCCTCGTCGATCTTGGTATCCATTCCATACACCACATTATAACGTATTTTGCATACATATTTAGGTCTTATGGTTTAAGGCATTTAAGATTGAGTGAACACATGATTTCAAATCGATTGATCACCAGAAATATTGCATATTTGCTGATTGAGTCTGTGAAATGCATCAAAATGATTGTTGGAAAGCCTCTCCATCATCAAAGTTTAACTGTTTGGTGCGGTTTTTGGGCTGGTGGTTTGAATGGACTTATTTATCCGAAAATGAGGCTGGTTCAACTCTTACAGTGATTGAGCTATCGAGCTATATGATTAATAATTTTTAATGGCCGGAATTGGAAGATATTGATGTGTTCAATGGATTCAGTACTTTCAATTTTAATTACAAAATACTTCATATCGAAAAAAAAAGTCACCGTTTGAATCTACTAGAATCACTTAAGATTAACAATACAATTCTAGACAGATTTTTTTAATTTCCAAACAGATGTAGATAAGTCACCGCTCTTGAACATCTTTGAGTAAAAATTTTTGGAAATTCCAAATTGCATCAAAAAACTCATATAGTATCTCGAACCGAGAAGACCGTAGACCCATCAAAGAATCCATAAATTAAACATTTTATTGCTCCATAGGCACTATCATTTTTCGTGTATATATAGCTGAAATTGTATTTCAAAATTCAACACTTTGCAATGTAACCTTGATGAAGCCGCTTAGACGGCGAATCAATTGTCGGAAGTAATTAAAATCTGTGGAAATTAGTAAGTGTTTATATTTATTTTATACCAAATCAATATTGATGTGTGATGTATTCAATGAGGTACATCGTGATAAGCATGTTAATAGAAAATACATTCTGGATTTTGTACGGATATTTTAAGAAACTGATACAGTGACAAATAAAACACGAAATACCGAATGCGAGTTATTAATGAAGGTTAAATTATTGAGGTATTCTTCTTCTTTAGGTGCCGTCTTCTATCGAAGGTTGGCGATGACTTCCGCAAACTCTTCTCTTGATTGTGCCTTCCTTATCAGTGACTGAAAATCTAGGCCAGTCCACTCTTTTATATTCCTCAACCATGTCATCTGTCGTCTACCAGGGCCCCGCCTACCCTCAATCTTTCCTTCCATTATGATTCTTAGGAAGTTATATCTTTCATGCCTCAGTAGGTGCCCAAGATATGATGTTTTTCTCTTCTTGATTATGAGGTATTAAGACAGGCCAATTAGAGATCCAACATTAAGCACCAGAAAATTAGCTGTCATCGCTAATATCAATAGATCGACCATATAACGTTAGTGGACTCTCAACAAATTCATATTTTTTTCATATGAAATCAAATGAACGAATAAAATTAATATTATCATCGTCTTTTTAAATTTTTTAAAGTCTTGACTGAAAGAATGCAGGAGTTATGGAAGTTATGGGCTTATTATAATAACAATTTTTAACAGAATATTTGAAACGCCCTGTGACGAATTCTCCAAAATTCAGGTGATGCACAATATCCCCACATTCTTCTACTTCGAACATGTGAAAACGGTTTATGATTATTGTATTGAAAATAGGAATAACGAACATAATATTGATCACGCATATTTTTCCGAGTTCTTTTTTTTGATATATTGAAAAATGTTTCGACGAATGCAACTACTCGAATAGAAAATATTCAGAATTGAATACTCGACCATAGCAGAAAAGAAAAAAAAAAAATTTTTTTTGGAGAAATGTTTTTTCATTCTTAGTAAAAATGAAAAAGCTAGGGTTTCAAGATCATTTTAGCTCGGAAGAGAATGTGGTACAATTTCATAATCCCGATTTTCAGATTTCAAATAGGTCCTGTTTTTCAGAAACGCTTAATATGTACTCGAACTCAGTATATCAGACATATTTGATATATTGATCTATTAAATTAATATTGATCGATGCTCCTTAACTATTTCTGAAATGGTAATAATTATTTGTGAATAGTCCCTTTTATCTTTTTTACTATTTTTGTTGTATGTCTTTAATTTTTGCTTAGTATATAACTTGTTTGGGTCAATTTTCTAGCGCATATTCAACTGGTGATTAAGAAAGGTAATTACAAAATTATCAACAAGAGTGTTATGAAATCAATCTGCTTATTTGAAGGTCCTAGACTTTGAGCGAATCAATCTTCTATTATGTCTCCAATAAAATAATTTAAAACTATTTTCCATGATCAAGATTCAAGATGCGTTAGATTAATTTCATATCAGGGAATTGATAATATAGTAATGAGTGAACAATTAATTCCATATTTTACCAAAAACAAATCCGAAAAAGAATTAACGTACAGTTACTTTATACCACTTAAGTATATCGAATCTAATTTCTATACTTTCATCTCTAATAAGATATGTGGTGCAGTCAATACTGATGTGTTTTCCACAGGAAAGTTTGGAGGTTGTTTTGATTTCTTCGTTTTCGAATGTTTTTTGGGGTGTTGAATCTGAATCTGAGTTTTGCCACCAAAATTTCGTGACAAAATATTGAAAAAAAATGCAAAAAAAGGTGAAACATTTCTTTTATAGCGGTTTTTCATTCATACATCGGAAAATATCTATTTTTTGTGAGTGATTTTCCTATATAAAAAGAGAGCATATATAATTTCCTACAATTTCTTCAAGTTTTTTGTCCGATAAACCGTTCTGTCTGACGTATTTAATCTGTTTAGCCATCATCATCTTAGAAAAAATTATTTTTAAAATCACTTTTTGAAATTTAGTTTATTTCGTCATATTGATTTCAATGAATATATTGAGGATTTTATAAAAAAGAGTACTCAAATTCAATAATAAATTAATAATAATAATAAATCTTTATCCAGAAAAATACACAATCACAAAAATTGTAAGAATGAAATGAGGAATGTGCAGCTTAGACTCAATCCGTATGTTACAGGCAACTCTATTCCTGCTGGATACATTCCTTGACATAGTTCACGAGGTGATGAAAATACAAAAAACAAATATTTAGAGAGTTGGAATAGATGCGCGAAGAACGTGACGTATGAGAATGAGAAGGAGCATCAATACTCAATTCAATGAGGAAAAAAAGAAAGAAAGATCTGTCAGTGCAATGAGTATTTTTTCAGTAAACACGAGGCTTCACTCAACCCAGAATTCTTTGGAACTTATCAGAATTTTTCTTATATACGTTGCTATTTCAGACTTGGACTTTCATCTATTAAAATTTATTCTCTTCAGTGATTGAGGCAAAATGTTGAGGAAATTAGGACCGAAGTGATAGACATTTCTCTGGAGATAAGTCCTGCAGAGACGAGGAACCTCTACCGCTCCCATGACCAAATTTCTAGTGAAATATGGGTTGCTGACATAAATACTGTTCACCTTCATTTGGTATACTATACACTCGAAGATACTCCAGGGGAATAAACTAAAGGATCAAAATAAAATTTGAAATTTTTAGCGGTTTTTCAGATGGCTGTATTTTCGATAACAATGGTCGTATCTCAATTTGAAAAAAGCTTTTTGAAGCTTGAAGTTTTTAGTTTTTCAGTTTTTATTTTTGGCCTACATACTTGGAATTTTTTTTCCAACTCAACCACTATATGGATGAGATAACTTGTTCATTCAGCTTCAATATCCTTTTTTCAAAATTTCGATACGAGCACTTCTCTCTGAAATATCGACCTTCGAATTGAAAAGGACCTTTTTGTCTTTAACCATCAATATCTCATCAATCAATAATTGCACAGAAAATTTAGGAGATGTTTGAAATCTTGAATTAATTCTCTACAAGAAGGAGCTATGGTATTTTCGGAAAAAAATTTTCTTCGTTCTCTACATTGAATTGAAAAGTTGATAAAAAAGGGCTTTTGGAGGCTTTTTGGATAATCAAGCGCTGAATGTTCAATGTTGAGTATACGTTCACAGTTCAATATCACTACAAAAATCCCAGAGAATTTCAATTCAATCTATGGAACGGTTTTTTTCGTTTCATTCGATCCAATTTCCAAAAAATTAAAGGACCACGCGTTCTAACCATGTTAGGAAATCAAAAATAATTTTCAAATTTTGCAAATTCGTTTTGAGAATAAACCGGCTTTTTTTAGCGTTGTAAAAGTTCTATAGATGAAAAGTTGAGATATGCAATTTCTGAAAAGCGAGTGGAACGATTTCGAAATTCCCTTTGGTATATATCAGCTTAATTTTGAATTTAATTTGGTTTCTATCATCAAGATTATGGAATGAAATTACGGCATCGCAGTAGAAATGATAAAATTTTTTTTCTTCATTTTGTTGATTATGAACATTTGAATCGAAAATATGATACTCTAATTCTTTGAAAATTCGATCGAATGAAACAAAAAAACCGCTCCATGGATTGAATTGAAATTCTCTGGGATTTTTGTGGTGATATTGAACTGTAAAACACATACTCAACATTGATGGTTTTTTCGATATTTTGAATTCAGCGCTTGATTATCCAAAAAGCCTCCAAAAGCCCTTTTTTATAAACTTTTCAAATCAATGTAAAAAACGAAGAAATTTTTTTTCGAAAATACCATAGCTACTTCTTGTAGAGAATTCATTCAAGATTTCAAAACATCTCCTAAATTTTCTGTGCAATCAATGATTGGTGAGATATTGATGGTTAAAGAAAAAAGGTCCTTTTCAATTCAAAGGTTGATATTTCAGAGAGAAATGCTCGTATCAAAATTTAGAAAAAAGGATATTGAAGCTGAATGAACAAGTTATCTCATCCATATAGTGGTTGAGTTGGAAAAAAAATTTCCAAGTCTGTAGGCCAAAAATAAAAACTGAAAAAATTTCGCAAAAATTTTAGACACTGTATTCATTAGGATTGAGCGGTACACGTTGCTTGAAAAATTTCTAAACTATAAACTTCTAGCTTCAAAAAGCTTTTTTTCAAATTGAGATACATTCATTGTTATCGAAAATACAGCCATTTGAAAAACCGCTGAAAATTTCGAATTTTATTTTGATCCTTTAATTTATTCCATTAGTATATATATCTGTCTTATATTTAGTTTGTTATCAATTAAAAAAAGTTTTTCACTGCTAAAGGTTTTTTAAACATTCATTTTTATTTTTAGAATATACTTTCGTATTATTTGAAGATCTTCCAAAGCAGTGTTGAGCAGACCACCCCACATAACAATACAATATCTCAACACGAAGAAGACCAAAGATTCATAAACGCGGAACATACGAAGTCTAGTTGCGAATTCACGAAAGTTGTAAAATACATACTCAAATTCAATAATTTGTATAGGAAAAATTATATTTTCCGCAAAAACTGAAATTTTTTACCTTTTTTTTAATTTTTTCAATGTTCTGTCACGAAATTTAGGTGGCGAACCACAGCACCCCAAAAAGCATATAAAATTCAAGAAATCGAAAAAGTGGGTTTTTGCAGAGATAAAATACGCCAATTTTCAACTACCATTTGAGCCAGAACGGTCTATCTATCGGACAGAAAATCTAATGAAAAAGGGGCATTTCCCTGGATTCAACATTGCAGAGTTTGTGAACCAACCAAATTTCTTCAAGTTGGGACCGATAAAAATAAAAGCATATTGCGCACGCGCCATGCAATGTGCATCCGGGAAATCTTTTATTTTATTTGGGCTTATTTTTATCACCCAGACTGAACATCAGTTCCTACTAATTTTCATCAAAATTTGAATTGAAGGAGTTAACGAAATCGAGGTAGATCAGAATGCTCTAAAATGCATAATGCGAGTGGAAGCTCCAATTCGGTGGCCAAATTCTTTTCAAGGCTTTTACCAACTTACGGTACACTTCGAAATCATAAAAAAATTTTCTCATAGAGATAAATATCGAAATTCAGTAATGCTCTATTTTTCTGGTTATTGACATTTTTATAGATATCTCATAAATATTTGGTAAGTAAACTGAATATTTATCAACAAACAAAGATTTAACAAGATTATCCACATTCTACAAATAAACTAAAATGCATATCGCAGGTATGTAAACACAACATTGAAAACAATCTCATCTGATCTAACATCTTGAGCGCATGTCCGAAATATGCAGATTTTCTGTGTTTCAAATTCAAATTTCGACAATCCGACAAGAATGAAATTAATTTGAAAGAATTCGTTGCAAGATGCGATCCAGTAATTCAACTTAAATACATTAGAAACTAACGATTAGAGATAATAATTTGAATTTGATCTCGGACTCTATTCGATTGTTTCAAAGAGGAAAATGGAGTCAACATATCTCCGTTTTATGGATTTTTACACTCACCACCGTGCTTGAAGGCGTACAATGCGATCGACTGTCCGTCAACATGGTTCATCATAGGATCGGCACCACGGGAAAGAAGAATTTCCATGATTTTCTTTTCCTCGGCCGTGTTTAATTCCCATATTATTTTTGTCACAGTTGCAAGAGGAGTGATTCCCATGGAGTTAACACAGTTCACGTATTCGGGAAATTCATCCAGCATCTCTTCAACGAATTTGTAGTTTCCTCTTTCCGCATAGACGTGCAGCTCGTATTCACAGAAATACGGGAAGTTATCGGCTTCAACATAATATTTACTTAGTGGTCTTTCTGCATCTGTTCTTGTTAAGGCGACATTAAACATTTTCGAGCTCTGGAAGTCACCTACAAGACGAACTGATGAAAATAAACATAGAATCACTTGGAGTTGCACGGGTGACTGGGAGCATACTTGCAACGTTGCCAACAAGCAATGGTGCTATTCCTTTGAGCGCAACATATGCTATATGAAAAGCTCAAACCACCTTTACTCGAAAACGATATTTAACTTTTTGGCATAATTTATTTTTCGAGAAAAACAAAGAAAAAAAGAAAAAAATCTGCTTGATTTTCCAAGTACTGAAGGGGATTCCTGAAAATTCGTTTGAACTAGATTTGTTATTTCGAAAAAGGTCTACTTTGAAGGCGAAAAAGAATTAAGTTTATATGAATTATAAATGTTGTTTTTCTCATAACTTTTTTCGCAATGTCCAATTTTTAATAATACACAAGTTATGATTCAGATATTTTTGAGGGAAGTTGGGATTTTGAAGCTATTTATATATGATAGTAAAGGGTGTATTTTTAGAGCTATAGAACTTTAAATTGCAATAAAACAACGATAGATTATTCGATTGACATGAATTTTATTTATCCGCAAGATAATCTTGTGGCCTTAAATTTTAAATATGATTTCTGGCATATGACCGCCACGGCTGGCTCGGATATAGTCGAATCTGGACGTCCAATTTTCGATTACTTTTTCCAACATTTGTGGCCGTATATCGGCAATAACACGGCGAATGTTGTCTTCCAAATGGTCAAGGGTTTGTGGCTTATCCGCATAGACAAATGACTTTACATAGCCCCACAGAAAGTAGTCTAGCGGTGTTAAATCACAAGATCTTGGAGGATAATTTCGCACAGTATTTTCGAAATAAAATTGCACTATTTGCAAGCGTTGCATGTTCAGGCGTGAGTTTATTCATGATGAATTTCCAAACCAAACTGAGAATAAATCACTTGACAGCTGTTAAATCGGTCGCCATCTTGAACAGTAATGCCAACTTAAAGTTATATACCTCGAAAAAAACACCCGTTATAAATTAATTAAGGCAATCATTTTCATACTGAAAGCGTCTACCACGTTTATCGGTCATTTTATTCATGAAAATTGAGAAACACAGGGTGTGCCGGGGTTAAACCGTTGATCATTTAGGGTAGTTTTTCTGAGAAAAATAAGATTTTTTTTCGTTTAGGCATGTATACTAACTTGTTTCGTGATTTAGAAACATGTTGCAGAAGATAATCAGTCCTCTATTAACTACCCAAAAACTAATTTATTCACGGTAATTTGAAGCTTAATAAGAAAAAAGAAATAAATATAAAAAAGATTCCAAGTTTCATCAATAGGTATCATCCGAAAGGTTTTGAGCAATAAAAATTTGTTTTTTCGAAAAACTTGACATACATTGTCCCAAGAACGAAGCAAGTCAGGACCCTTGTTGTTCTAAAAACCCTGAACGTTTGATGGTTTAATTCTGAGCCAACCTGTAAATATTAATATTCAGTACTTTTATCCTTGATTTTATTGCTACTGTAAGACCTCTCGAATACTCAGAACTGGTGTGAGATAATATATCGATTATGTCTTTATTACCGTGTCCTTAGGCCTTTTATTAGTACAGCACTGTTAATTCTATATCGAACATAGAAGTAAGCCAAGATATCGTTTTTTATTAAAAAATTACATTATCAATTTCTGATCGAATGAAGATTTCAATAGTCCAAAACCGACTTGAAATTTTTTCATGATCAAGATAAAATTAAAATTGAGCGTATAATAAATCAGTGAAAACATTCCAAAGCGTTAAACGTGGCAGCGCTGTCCATGATGAAACCAATGAACCTAATATGGATTTAAGCTCAAGCGCATGAGTATAGCATGCACTTGCAAGGGAGATCGAAAGTAGAAGGAAAGTATTGGGGAAACAAATGCATTTTGACGATAGTTATTTTGAGCTTTTAGGATTTCGAATGCGTTGTCCGGATGACTCAGTGGCGGATCGATAAATTTTCTGGACCCTACGCTTGGAAACTTTCGGGTCCCCCTCTACCTTTACAATTTCTTTCGAAACAGTTTCTCAATCGGAATTCAGTTTTTATGAAAAAAACATAAATTTAATTGGTAAAATATATGTTACATCGATGCGAATAAACAACTTCCAAGAATAAATCAGTAACAAAATACAAATCAATATTTTTTTCTGCAAAAAAAAACAACAAATAAACATGAACACAATAAATTATTGAAAAATAAAAAAGAAATATAATATAAAATTCCAAAAAACTAACCAATTAAACTTTTTTTTCTTATTTTCATGTCTATAAATTCACTCGTTATATCACTTTCAATCAAAAGTATTCCTAAGAACTGCAGCCTGTTTCCTTTCATAACTGTTCTATATTTGTTTTTTATTAAAGATACCTTGGAAAATGAAAGCTCTGCTTCGCAACTCTTTATTGGCAATGTTAAAAATATCTTCAAAGATAGATACAGGGTGATTCACCACGAAGGCTTATAAGACGTTATGGAAAACTCATTATAATTTTGTGCTGAAAATTTGCATATTGGGTTTTGGATAATGATTTTTCTCCCTAAAATATTTTCAGATTTCTTCAATTTCCGGTTATACCTGAAACAGACTACTACTTCTTTATTTCAAATGGTACACCCAGTATATTACTACATGATTAAAAATCTGTTTTGATGACAATTTCAGCAATTGGGCATACCTTGGGTGAAAACTTAACAGTTCATGAGTTAATGACATTCTCTGGTTATACCTGAAACAGACTACTACTTCCTTATTTCAATAGGCGCACTCAGTATATTATTTCATCATTAGATGAGAAGAAAATTTTTTAGCGAAAAAACCTTTTTATTTTCGATTCTGCAAATAATATTATACGACTTTTTGCGGTTATGACCAAGATTGAACTTGAAGATCATGAACTTGGACAACTCAAATTGATGAAAGCTCAAGTTTTTCAAATTAGAACCTATATTTTCCATTATTTCAGTCAATTCTACATATAAAAAGGGGAGGGGTTACTAAGGCAAACCCTATACTTGAAATGAATACCTCAAGAGTTATCTTTTTTTTATTACCTTTAAATGAAGAAAAACCGCAAATTTTAACGGTATGGAGTAGTCTTTGACTTCGGGAAAACACAGAAAGAAATTAAAATTCGATATTTCGATAACAAAATTTGACAACTGAAACAATAAAGCTCACCTTTTATAGTACAGAAAGAAAATGATATCACCCGAATTAGAAGTCCAAAGTCGAAAACAAATTGCTCATTTACACGAATACTGTTCAGTTAAAATAAATATGATAAATATCAATCAAAACAATCACCCCAGAACGTGAAGTATGGTACGCCACAGGGTACAGTTCTTGGTCGTCAACTGTTCCTATTATATATGAAGGAACTATTGAAGATCGATATTGGGGAAGACATAATCTCGTACGCGGACGACACACTGCTGTTATTTGCCAACAATACCTGGGAGAACACAAAACTCGCATCAGAAATGGGATTATACAGGATCAAACGCTGGTTGAACACAAATTTACTAACATTAAATTTCTAAAAACAAGGTTCATAGCCTTCATTCAAAATGTAACTCAAAAAAGTGCAGATGTAGAAGAGAAATAAATAAAGTAGAAAACATCAAATATCTAGGAGTAACTATAAACAACACATCAAAATGGGACGACTGAGAAAATTAGTGTTCACCTTCTATGAGTTGCGAAAATTCCTTCCTCAGAACGTGTTGAAGATGGCATATAGATCGTTGGTCGAGGCAGTTCTTTCTTATGGAATTATCATTTGGGGTGGGATCTATGAGAGCCAAATAAGAACTGCAGATATCTTTCACCCAAAAGTGGATCCTCAAGGTTATAATATCGAAACCAAGAACCTTCTCCATAATAGAACTATGTATTCACTAATGAATGGATGATGGATTTACAGCAACTGTATATCTTCGGAGTTTCCAAATTTATGTACAAGAATAACATTCTAAAAGATGAGAGCTTCACTGCACAAGACGAAAACAGAATTTGAGGATATCCTAGACAAATACAACCCTCTTTCAAAGGTTTATATGTACCACTGCATACATAAATTGATAGTTTCAGGTTGTTCTGCAGAACGTTGAAGAAGTTCATAATAAAGATTATTCTGTATTATGAACTTCTTCAACCTTCTACATCCTTATGGATGTATTCCGATAAAAATTCTAAAAGTTGACATCTCATTTCCACCTGTTATGGTTTGGAAAATGGCATTATTTTTGTATTGTTTTCCTCTTTAGAGTAAATCTTTCTTTTCTCAAAATGTAGTGGATAAATACTCAATGAATCAAACTGATGCATGACCTGTGGATTGAAGTTAAAATTTAGTAATGCACAAATACATCTCATCGGTGCAATAAATTCCTCACATACTGAAACAATTTATTATTCAATGTTATATTTGTTCAATAAGTGATTCTATTCTATTCTATTTAGAACTAAGAAAGGCCAAACAAGTATCCCACCCTCCACATAATATCAATGGTGGCATATATGTGCCTAAATTTCAAAGGGATGTCGACCACTCTATTGCCTCTGTTGCGGGAATTTAATGTAGATAGATAAAAATCATCATGCAGAAGCGGAACCTTTTTGATTTGATGTAATTTTTTTACTGGCAGCTGAATATTTGCTCTGGATCTGGTTGCGTTTCCTTTGATTGTGGCAACTTACACGTTATTCTTCCTTATTTAATCAATTTTAATTCTGAAAAAAAATTGGATTCGATCGGGAGCCCCTGTGAATCTCCGGGCCCTACCCTCCAGCGTACTAAGCGTAATGGTTGTCCCGCCACTGGTATGACTAATACTAAGTCAAGTCTAGATAGGGGACGAGGAAATAGACCTCCTCCGCCCTTTCAACGACGAAAATGTGGTAATAAGGTTCGATCTATTTTGATTACAATGCGTGGAAACAATGAGTAATTTTAAACATTGAATCTCTCTAAGATCATATTAAAATGAATCAAAAATGTATGCAGTTCAAATTAAAATTCAAAGGTTAGAGTATAGGTTCAGTCCAGTTAATTTAGAGTGGCTATTCATAAATTTAAAGGAAATTAAGGATAATGACGATTTCTCTCTAAGTTTGAGAACATTGTAAATTTTATAAGTCAATTTCTCATTAAGTAATAAACTAGTGGAATAAATTAAAGGATCAAAATAAAATTCGAAATTTTTAGCGGTTTTTCCAATGGCTGTATTTTCGATAACAATAGTCGTATCTCAATTTGAAAAAAAGCATTTTGTAGCTTGAAGTTTATAGTTTAGAGATCTCATGATGGAAGAATTTTCAAGCAACGTGTCCCGCTCAATCCTAATGAATACAGTGTCTAAATTTTCTTCGAATTTTTTTCAGTTTTTATTTTTGGCCTACATACTTGGAATTTTTTTTTCAACTCAAACACTTTTATATATGAGATAACTTGTTTATTCAGCTTCAATATCCCTTTTTCAAAATTTCGATACGAGCATTTCTCTCTGAAATATCGATTTTTGAATTGAAAATGACCTTTTTGTCTTTAATCATCAATATCTCACCAATCAATGTTTGCACAGAAAATTTAGGGGATGTTTAGAAAGCTTGAATGAATTCTCTACAAGAATAAATATGGTATTTTCGGAAAAAAAAATTCTTCGTTCTCTACATTAATTTGAAAAGCTTTTGGAGGCGCTTTGGATAATCAACCGCTGAATTCAGTGGTTACGCTACTCAACATTGATGGTTTTTTCGATATTTTCAATTGAAAATATTGAGTATGCGTTTTACAGTTCCATATCACCACAAAAATCACAATCATTTTCATGTTTTTGAACTGAAATTGGAGCTGATAACTGTGCGCATCCACCATTTTAACAATAATAACAGTTGTCATCAATTAATTATGTTTACATTTGTTGAAATATCCTTCGATATTGATTGTTGCATCATAGTAGATTGATATTGTTATCACCAGATCTCAGAAGACATGTTTCCGTTGTTGTTTGAGATACATGTAGGTGAGAATTATCTTTTATTCATATTTTTATATTCTCGTTTATTCTCATCTAGCACGATGATTTTACTTTTCATGCAATCCTGCTATTGGAAGGTACTATTAAGTGCATTTTTTAATTCAATAGCAATTATTTTGGTAAGTCCGAAAAAATTTCCATCTATGATTGAGTGATATAGGATCATAAATCGCAATCGATTCAAGAACTTAAAAATTTGCATGCTGGGGTTGGAGACAATAATCTTTCTGTCTAAAATATTTTTAGATCTCTACAACTTTTTTATTTCAAATGGCACACCCAGTACATTATTGCATCATTAGATAGCTGTATTGATGACAATTTCAGCAATAAGCCATACCTTGGGTAAAAACTCAAGGGCTCATGAGTTGATGGAATTCTTATGAAAAATGAAAAAAACATACGTTTTTTCGAATTTTTCTGTAGAAAAAGTTTTTTTCGAAAATTTTTTTATTCATTTTCAATTCTGCATATACGTAGTATAATAAAACTGTTTGTGGTTCAGACCAAAAATGTACAGTTTGTTTGTAAAAAGATCATGAACTTGGACAACTCTGATTCATTAAAACTCAAGATATTTCATTTCAGAACCAATATTTTTTATTATTTCAGTCAATTCTACGTACAAAAAGGAGAGTTAGTTAAGCAAACCTTATACCTAAATTAATACTTAAGGAGTTATCGAGGAATAAAAAAAACCGCAATTTCTGAGTCTGTGGACTGTGGAGTAGTCTGTGACTTACAGAAAATACAGTCTTATAATACTACGTATTTGCAGAATCGAAAATAAGAAATGTTTTTTCGAAAAAAACTTTTTCTGCAACAATATTTAAAATATTCAAAACGTGACGTTTTGAAATTCATTTGGAATGAAGATGTCAAACTCAATCGTTTTGTCATAGTGATTGATAATTGCACTTAATGCAATTATCGGAAGTAATTGCACAAGTGCATCAAAATTACCGATAATTTTGCATGACAGCGTGTTGTCGTAGGTAATTGCACAAGTGCATCAAAATTACCGATAATTTTGCATGACAGCGTGTTGTCATAAAAACTGCATGAGTTCATTTTCATTTTTGGAGAAAGAGCCCGACACCGAAGGTGGAGGGCTCTTTCTCCAAAAATGAAAATGACCGAATGCAGTTTTTCAAAGAAAACACGCTGGAATGCGAAATTATCCGGTCATTTTGATGCACGAGTGTAATTCGGGGGAATATTTCCCGAATAAACTGTTACATCACTTGTCAAACTGATGTAGAATGGAATTGACAAAATTTGATCGGTTGTTAGAACAGCTAAAAATTTCTCACCAAAACAGCTATCTAATGATGCAATAATATACTGGGTGTGCCATTTGAAATAAGGAAGTAGTAGTATGTTTCTGTCATAACCGGAAGATGTAGAGATCTGAAAATATTTTTGGTAGAAAAATTATTGTCTCAACCCCAACATCCAAATTGTCAGCACAAAATTATTATTAGTTTTCAATAAACGTCTAATAGGCCATCGCGGTGAATCACATAACCCTGTATATGGTAGGTAGGGTAGGTTCTGCTACTGTAGCAATGGTGGCAGTTTGGCTGATATCGTGATTCATCGTTAATGACAGAGGAAAACCTTCCCCTTCACAATGAAATAAATTCTCATCGATTTCTCTCAAGATGAACTCGTTTTTCTTTCATATCCAAATGAAGCCTCTTATTGGAAAACCCTTCAGATACATACTTGAATAAATATTTCAAGGTGTTTCTGAAAGAAAATTTCTCTGCTGAATTTCATCAGTTCATTTTTGGTTCCACCAAGTATTTCAAACAAAATCAATATGATGATCGAAGTTATAAGAATTTATTGCAAAAATAATTTGTTTTCACATTCACAACCCAGGAAAATTTAGTTCTTGGGTTGAAAAAACAGATAGTCAAGGTAGGTAAATCAAACTTCTAGACAACTATAAATGGTACTTTAATGAAATACTTTTTACAAAAGATTATACGTGGAGAGTTTTGATCAGTATATGATACTGATTATAAATATTCGAACATCCACAAGTTCTTGAAAATTCAGTACATCATTCCTAAATGAACTCCAGCTCCTCTTTGGAAGTAAACATTTGGGTTGCTGCTCATGGTCTGCTCAAGAGTGGTGTAGACGTTGCCATCGTCTGGACTCAAGAAAACACCTCCTGAAACAGAAATTTCAATCAGTGGGGAATGACAAGTCTAAACTTAAATTTCAACAATGGTCAATGGTTGTGATAAACTGATACGGTTAAACAATTGATGTACTTCTTTGTCTCTTTCGTAATGATTTTTTGTAAAATTTTTCTTACGAATATTTTGAATATACATTGGTGCTTTGTAGGAATACCATATCACCAATTGTTTTGCGAAAAACGAAAAGTTACCAAAATTTAAATTTTCTTCATTCGCAAATTGAAAATATTGAAATTATACAATGTAGGTTATTCTTCAAAGAACTTATGTTAAAACCTCATAATAATTGAAATAATGATTGAAAAAAAATTAATGAAGTCATATCAAAATTTATCATTTCTTTCTTGAAATCTCGTGAAGAATGAGATGTTCATGTGAAGGACCTATCTGATGAAATTAAATGTTTTTAAATGTCAGTTTCCGAATGCATTTTTGAGAATAATATTAACATTTTCGAAAACTACAGACCAAACAATGATATTCTTCGATAAGATATTCATAGAGTTAATTAATTGAAGATTTTGCGAATATATTGCATAGAATTTTATTTATGTTTTTTCGGACTAAGATATTGTTTGATTTGGTTATTATATTACAATTAATTTATGATAGGTAGGGTCGTTGATTTCAGGATGTACCGAATGAAAAAAATACATAATTACAAGTTAGTGTATTCATTCTGAATTCATTTATGAATTCGAATTCGTTATGTCTGAATAGAGAAGAAAAGGAACGTGAAATTATATCTACACAGGTAGCCGCATATGTCGGATAGGCTCTGATTATAAATAAGTTTCAGAGAAGATATTATTTTATTTTTTGTTTTTAGATATATTTCGGCATAGACTGCTATGGAAGAAATTATTTTTTATAAAATTAGTTTGATCCACGATTTCCCTTTTTTCTCATTAGTATCTACCAAGTTTCAAGAGATGCATATTATAATTTCCGAACTTATAGAGTTAAGACTGAACCGAGTAATTGATGGTTAAGAGAGGTTATGGACAAAAAAGGGAAAAGCGATAAATTACAACTTTTTTGTTCGGAAAAATACTAGGTATACCATCAAAGCAATGGCTTGATGAGTTTTATTCAGACTCTGCTCCATCGACAATGTTAAAAAGTGTTATGCTGACTTCAAACGTGGTCAAAGAACCACGATGCTCTGGTCCCCGGATTTAGCAGTTGTTTCAAAAACATCAAAAACATTTTGCTGCGAACGAGAATATGAATTGAATGAACATACGAGCTAAGGAGAATTGACGTTGATACTAAAATATACCGAATATAAAGAAGCAACGATGAAGGTAATGTGGAACGTTTTGTGCAAAATCTTGCAAAAAAGTATACTATAACTATACTATAATGACTATAACATTATGATTGACCCGTTTAACAGTATAGTAGGGGAGAGTGGGGCAAGTGAGCCATACGGGGCAAGTGCGTCTTTCGTAATATCTTCCTTGACCGGCAATATCTCCGGATAAAATTATTACAGTTCACGAGTGAATCAATTACCTCGTGGTATCAATAAAAAACTTTATGAGAAATAGTGGAACTATTTGAAGTGGATATAAAAATTTATCGGGATCCAACTTTTACCTTGATACATTCCAAGTGAATTAAACAAGGATTTTTCATAATTTATAGGGACATTCTAAATATTTCATAGAATACATCATATAACATCAAACTCATGTTATTAGGCTAGATATTTAATTTCACTTCTTATGACACATAGGGGCTAGTCAGACTCGAGTAGTTAAATACTCACAAATTCATCCTATAAAGACCAACTCAAATAAAAAGCAAAAACAGCTAGAACCAAAGCAGGCGTAAGGATTTTGAGAATGTTGGACCAAGTTCTTGGAATAAAAAGAGGAAAAGAGAATAAACTCTGAGGACAAAAAAAATAACCTAAAAACCACCAACAATTCAGATGAAGAAAAAAACACAATATAACGAAACAAATTGTAATAATTTTCATGAAGAATGAATAATGTGAGTTAATACAGCGCCTCGATGAACGAAGAGTAGAAGGACTCAATTGCCCCACGATGTATGGCAAGTGAGGCATTTGAAGTTTTTTTTTCAAGTCAGAAATTCTCACCTAAGAATTATTATTTTGTTAATTTTGTTTTTTTGTGTATTGAATAAGTATCTAAAGTTGTGTCTCAATCAACAAACATTGCTTTATTCGCATTTTTGTGGAAGTTATACTTCGTTAAACCTTAAGGTGTCTCAGTTGCTCCACCATCCCCTACTAAAATCAGCCCGAGATGCAATGGCAATAGCTCATCTATAGTAGAAAACAGCAACGAATCTAATGCTTAGTAAAATTTTAATAATGTCATAAATTTTTTTGTCAAAAAATTTCCAAGGAATATCCCTAGGGCATTGATAAAAATGCCTCATAATTCTATGTCTTTTATCAATGTCCTAGAGATACTATTACTGAAAATAGCTCGTGACTTTAGATCGAAGTGAAGATGTAAATTGTTGTCAAGAAGATATTGTTGAGTGTAGACGCAAAATTTACAGTCGAATAAAGTGTCAGTTGTATTATTTCAAGTACAATCGAACTGACCAAGAAGTTTCCCCTTCTCAGTCCAGTATTCTGTTTTGCATTTCATTCTCTTCTATAAGTGCTAAACGAAGTGGAATCCACCTGCGAAAATAGAATATTGTTTAATTTGCCACGCGTTAACAATGAATAAATTTCTAATGAAAGTGACTAGTGCTTTCGAAACGTTCTTTACGCAGAGATAAAATCCGAATTATGTAAAGCAAAAATGATCGAATTCGAAGTAAAAGTTTCGACGGTTGGACAGTCTCCATCACACTTCAAGCCCCCATACAAGCCGAGTTTACGATACACACATTAATTCAGGTAATTTATTCGCGCAAGACTTTTCATTCAATGCAAATTGGCGAACGCGTTGCATTGCATGCCTAATACAGAAAAATTATCAGCAGCATGATGGATGCGTAGGAGCAGTCATTCACTCGTGCAGGTAAAGGCGACCATACAGAGCCGTATATGTTCCATGCGAAATGAATTGAAGTTAACTTTTGATTTATTGACCATTCAGACGCGTAAAGCACTCCGACCACCATGTCTGAACAATGAGCAACGGGTAGGATGAGAGGAAATTTATTACGATTGTATTATTCGGAATGTTGGGTTTAAGGCCCGGCGCAGACTTAGGTGGAAACTGCACGAGCTTAAGTGATTCGTGGTCTTGAACAGTGGGTAGGATTGTTAGAGCGAGGATATTACTTCTCTTCTTGTTCTTACGCTCATTTGAATTTTACCAATAGAAAAGGAATGTTTCCAAACGTCGTGGCAGTTATGTCTCTATAAAACGGTAGAAATGTCATATGTCATCTCCTTCAATACGGTTCGACAATTGTCGATGGCTTCCACGGCTTGTAGTATATTGAGTATCTCTGTGTTACATTTGACGAAAACTCACTCTTGTCCATAGAATAATTATTCATGTTCAACTTCTTTTCGACAACATTGCTGTTACTAACTGAATTTGAAAACCCCAAGCAAATATGTATAAGCAACTACTCCTTCTACTCTATCTATTGTATTCCACCACCTGCTCATTTTATTCGTTATTATATACATTTTAATTCGCGATTGAAATTATTATTTGCTTTTCTTTATTTGAATAAGCTTTGTTCGAAAGAACATTGTGTGTCTTCCTCTAAGAAAATATTCAGTTAAATGAACAATCTTTCAGTAAAGAAAAATAAGTTATACTTCAAATGGCGAATAGAAGTGATTCGTGTTCTTAACAGTGGGTAGGATTGTAAAAGCGATGATATTACTTCTCTTGTTGATCTTACGCCCATTTGAATTTTACCAATAGGAACAGAATGTTTCGATATGTCATGACAGTTATGTTTCTATTAAAGGGTAGAAATGACATATGTCAACTGTCATTTATCCAAGAGGGTTCGACAATAGTTGATAGTTTCCACGTTTTGTAGTATATTGGATATCTTTGTAGGTATTCACATAAAAAAAAAATGATTAAATGAGAACCTTGCAAAAAACACTTTCATTTATTAAACTTTTTGTATAAAAGAACTGAAATTATCAACTTTTTTTTAATAGAAACATAAATTAAATCACTATAAATCATAACTAAATGGAAAATGATAAAAAAATAAAGTTTCTTGATAATGAGAAACTTCCAGGCTTTATTTGATTTCATAATTTTCTATCCAGGATCTAAGATACATGAGGCATCTTATAAAGGATGTTTTTTTTAGAGCTATAGAACTTTAAATTGCAATAAAACAACGATGGATTATTCGATGGACATGAATTTTATTTATCCGCAAGATAATCTTGTGGCATTACATTTTAAATATGACTTCTGGCATATGACCGCCACGGCTGGCTTGGATGTTGTCCAATCTGGACGTCTAATTTTCGATGAATTTTTACAACATTTGTTGCCGTATATCGGCAATAACACGTCGAATATTGTCTTCCAAATGGTCAAGGGTTTGTGGCTTATCCGCATAGACCAATGACTTTACATAGCCCCACAGAAAGTAGTCTAGCGGTGTTAAATCACAAGATCTTGGAGGCCAATGCACTGGTCCAAAACGTGAAATTAGGCGGTCACCAAACGTGTCTTTCAATAAATCGATTGTGGCACGAGCTGTGTGACATGTTGCGCCGTGTTGTTGGAACCACAGCTCCTGGACATCATGGTTGTTCAATTTCAGGAATGAAAAAGTTAGTAATCATGGCTCTATACCGATCACCATTGACTGTAACTTTCTGGCCATCATCGTTTTTGAAGAAGTACGGACCAATGATTCCAACAGCCCATAAAGCGCACCAAACAGTCAGTTTTTGTGGATGTAACGGTGTTTTGACATACACTTGAGGATTAGCTCCACTCCAAATGCGGCAGTTTTGTTTGTTGACGTAGCCATTCAACCAGAAGTGCGCTTCATCGCTAAGCAAAATAAAATGGACGTAGTGCGCGATACGTATTCCGCACAGAACCATTATTTCCGAAATAAAATTGCACTATTTGCACGCG
This sequence comes from Harmonia axyridis, assembly GCF_914767665.1. Taxonomy (NCBI): domain Eukaryota; kingdom Metazoa; phylum Arthropoda; class Insecta; order Coleoptera; family Coccinellidae; genus Harmonia; species Harmonia axyridis. The sequence continues at coordinate 56,254,919 of NC_059502.1, read as the reverse complement.
TTGTTCAGACGTGACTCTATTTATGATGAATTGCCAAACCAAACTGAGAATAAATCACTTGACAGCGGTTAAATCGGTCTCCATCTTGAACAGTAATGCAAACTTAAAGTTATATACCTCGAAAAAAACACCCTTTAGATTTGTCGCCTAATCTATTGCGGATTTTTGTAACAGTAAGAGCAGCTCTGGAAAATTGTTTTTCATTAGGAGCTGGAGATGCTGGCGTTGATAAAAACTCCTTGGCCATTTTGGCAAAATTTGGAAAGATATTTCTGAAACTACCGAAATCTACCAATAGATTTCATAGAAATGTGATAAAACTACTAATAAAGACTCACTGGCGAATGCATCAGTCTCTCGGCGCTCGAGGAATCCTCTTATTTAGTCTAAGAGCGCATGAGATTGCAGAAATATCTGCCGAGCGATGCATTCATATCAAGCTCAAGTAGTTTGATATCAAGTCAAGCAATTATTTATGTTCAAATCTGTTTCGACAACATTGTTGTTGATAATTGAAATAAAAAAAACCCGCAGCAAATATGTATATTGAACTACTCCTTCTACTCCATCTATTGTGTTTCACCACCTGCCCATTCTTCGGCTTATTTTATATACATTTCAATTCGCGATTGAAAAGATAATTTGTTTCCTTTATTTGAATTAGCTTTGTTCGAAAGAACATTGTGTGTCTTCCTCTAAGGAAAAATTCTGTTAAATGAATAATCTTTCAGTAAAGGAAGATAAGGAATATTTAGAATAGCGAATAGAAGTGAGTCGCGGTTTTAACAGTTGGTAGGATTGTAAAAGCGAGGATATTACTTCTCTTCTTGTTCCTACGCCCATTTGAATTTTATCAATAGAAAGGGGATTTTTCGACGTCTTGGCAGTTATGTCTCTATAAAACGGTAGAAATGTCATGTGTCAACGGTCATGTCATACAATATGGTACGACAATTGTCGATAGTTTCCACGTCTTGTAGTAAAGGGTGTTTTTTTAGAGCTATAGAACTTTAAATTGAAATAAAACAACGATGGATTATTCGATTGACATGAATTTTATTTATCCGCAAGATAATCTTGTGGCATTACATTTTAAATATGATTTTTGGCATATGACCGCCACGGCTGGACGCCAATTCACAGGTCCAAAACGTGAAATTAGGCGGTCACCAAACGTGTCTTTCAATAAATCGATTGTGGTACGAGCTGTGTGACATGTTGCGCCATCTTGTTGGAACCACAGCTCCTGGACATCATGGTTGTTCAATTCAGGAATGAAAAAGTTAGTAATCATGACTCTATACCGATCACCATTGACTGGCCATCATCGTTTTTGAAGAAGTACGGACCAATGATTCCACCAGCCCATAAAGCGCACCAAATAGTCAGTTTTTCTTTATGTAACGGTGTTTCGACATACACTTGAGGATTAGCTTCACTCCAAATGCGGCAGTTTTGTTTGTTGACGTAGCCATTCAATCAGAAGTGCGCTTCATCGCTAATCATCGCAGAACCATTATTTTCGAAATAAAATTGCACTATTTGCAAGGGTTGTTTAGGCGTGAGTCTATTCATGATGAATTGCCAAACCAAACTTGACATCTGTTAAATCGGTCGCCATCTTGAACAGTAATGCCAACTTAAAGTTATATACCTCGAAAAAAAAACACCCTATATATTGAGTACCTATCTCTGTATCACATTCAAGGTTGAAAAATCTCACTCTTGTCCATGGAATAATTATTCATGTTCAACTGCGTTTCGACAACATTGTTGTTACTAACTAAATATGAAAAACCCAAGTAAATATGTATAATGAACTACTCTTTCTATTTTATCTATTATATTCCACCATCTGCTTATTTAACTCGTTATTTTATATACATTTCATTTCGCGATTGAAAAGATTATTTGCTTTTCTTTATTTGAATTAGCTCTTTTCTAAAGAAAATTGGAAGGAAATATTCAGTTAAATGAATAATCTTTCAGTAAAGAAAAATGGAGAATATTTCAAAGAGTGAATAGAAGTGATTTGCGGTCTTAACAGTGGGTAGGATTGTGAAATCGAAGATATCTTATCTTCTTGTTCTTGCGGTCATTCGAATTTTACCAATAGGAACGGAATATTTCGGAACGTAGAAACGGTAGAAATGTCATATGTCATTTCATCATATTGGTTTGACACTTCTTGGTAGCTTCCACGTCTTGTAGTCTATGATTGCCAAGAACGGTTTGCATAATTTACTCTTTGAGATTATCTCAGATCGGTAGTTTCATGTGAGTTTCGTGGTGCTTGAAGCGGTTTTTGCATAATTCGGTAATTTTTCCTTTATATGAATAAATTAATTTTCAGGAAATTAGTGGAAGGAAATTATATTGTAGCTACATCAATTTCAGTAACCAATTCATTCATTTCTATAAATAATAAGCCATAGATAACAAATTTTGAAATTCCACCTGTTACGTATAAAAAGGTAATTCTGCTAGTTCGAAAAATAGTTATTTATTATACAAGGGAAAATAGTAGAAGATTTCAGCTCGAGGTTATGTTGTCTCCCGACGCGAAGCGGAGGGAGACAAAAAACCGAGAGCTAAAATCTAATATTTTTCCCGTGTATAATACACTATTTTTTTCTGTGACAGGAAAAACGACAATTTAATAGTGAAAGAACAAATTATTACAATATATCAAAGTCAGAATATTATCGATATGAATTTTGAATTTTTAAACTAGTAAGCTGCAAAAAGACCTGCGTTGCTAAGGGAAACTTCAAAGTAATCAAATATCTGTCAATTTAATTTTGTGATTTGTTTCAAAAATTGCGAACTCAGTTATAATTGTTTAGTAGTTATTTTGTTGAATAATATAAAGTTGAAAAATGTCTGATTCCGAGTTTTCTCTGACTCCACCGAAGTTGATAGAAGCAGCGCAAGTAGCGTCACGAAAATTATTGCCAGCTAAATCGCGGAAAATTTACGAAACCGCGTATTCAAGATTTATGGAATGGAAAATGGAAAATACATGCAGTTCCTTCTCGGAGACAGTGTTATTGGCTAAATTTTCGGAACTGCCATCAACAGTGTGGTCGAATTATTATTATTCCTTTATCTATATGTAGATAAATAAAAAAAAAAGTGAGTACTTTTTTCCCGGGGAAAAAAGTAATTTCGTGAAAAGTCATATTTTGTTACCTGTCAACAGAGATAAAATGTCAAATTTTTTTCCCGTCACAGAAAAAAAAATTATTTCCGCAATAAACTCAAGATTTAGGAACAATGATGGCACTTTTTTTATTAAATTCAAGCCTAGAGCGAAATTTTTCGATTGAATACTCAGTGAAAATTTACTCATTGAAGAACAAAAAACAGATATAACAATACTCAATTTCAAAATAGAATATAAATAAACTATAGATGCAATGCCAAGACTTTGTTTACAGATCTTTTTTATATAGCTTGATATCATATAACTTCGGTCATGCTCCATGAATTTTTGAAATTCATCATCTAAGCTGGGAATACATTATTCCAATCAACTGCAGAGAAGGTATTAATTTAACAACCCAATTATAAAATAATTCTCCATTCATAGATTTATATAATCCTTATGATCACCACTGTCAAAACATCCAGGTAAAAATCCATCAATCCAGTATCCAAAATATAGTGTTCCTTCTACCTTTACCCTTGAATGTACTTGTTTTTGTTTTTTTTCTAGAGTCCACTGTTGAAGAAGACTGCCATTTTCAAATAACCAAGTTAAATCCAGATAAATGAATTTCATATTTTTTTGCAAATAGTCTCTGTATTTACCATTAAATCGTACTCTACTCATTATATTTTTCTGTTCATCAATAAGGATGTTCCTTTTATTAACTCTTTTGAAAAACCAATTCATTTTATGTAATGTTGTCTTCAATTGATTAAAATCCAGATGCTTTTTGGTCGAATCTTATCCAGACTGATATATTCGTTGCTTTTGATTCTGGTAACAATCAAATCATTCAATGATTCTTTGAAGGTGAAATCGTATTACACAGGTATTCTTCCACTAATAATCCAGGCTGTAATGACTCATTGTTGATAGATAACAGATAATAATTCAAAGACAAATGAAATCATCAAATAACCTGTCAATTTGCTTTCTGGATCATTTCTGTAACAAACTTTCGGGCATAAACGAAGCGAGATATGATGAGTTTGTTGAAAACTGGGCTATTGACCCTGAGCATCTTGTTGCATCATATCGAAACATCAACGTGATCGATATAACGATAGCTAAGTATTGACAGTTAATTAAGAGGGTTCCTGAAGATGAGAGGTATTATATTCTTACCAAGTGTGTAAAAAAAGGCACGTGGCCGCGGTCACGTTTCTTTTTTCCTATTGTTGTTCAATTTGTATTTAGGGAGACCGATATTGTAAGAGTAGATAGTTACCACACTCACCTGTAGAAGTCAAAATGTAATTGACGAAACAATGGTTGTGAAATCAATAAATATACTAGAAAAATAAATTGAAGGATCAAAATAAAATTCTAGGTTTTTAGCGCTTTTTCAAATGGCTGTATTTTCGATAATAATGGTCGTATCCCAATTGGAAAAAAAAATCTTTTTGAAGCTTGAAGTTTATAGTTTAGAGATCTCATGATGAAAAAATTTTTTTCAAGCCACGTGTACCGCCCAATCCTAATGAATACAGTATCTAAAATTTCTGAGAAATTTATCAGTTTTTATTTTTGGCCTATAGACTTGGAAATTCTCAACCACTTTATGGATGAGATAACTTTTTTCTTTTTCAATTTTTTTTTATTTTCTTCAAATGAATCAATTCAACATGTCAATATCATTTCTAATGCGATTCCGTAATTTCTTTCCATGATCTTGATGATCAAAACCAAATTAAATTCGGAAGAAAGTTGATATACCCAAGGGAATTTCGAAATCGATCTACTCGCTTTTCAGAAATTGCATATTTCAACTTTCCATCTATGAAACTTTTACAACGCTAAAAAAAGCCAGGTTATTCTCAAAACGAATTTGCAAAATTTGAAAATTATTTTTGATTTCCTAACATGGTTAGAATGCGTGATCCTTTAAGTTTTTGAAAATTGGATCGAATGAAACAAAAATACCGCTCCATGGATTGAATTGAAATTCTCTGGGATTTTTGTGGTGATATTGAATTGTAAAACGCACAGTTAATGTTGATGGTTTCCTCGATATTTTCAATTCGGTGCTTGATTATCCAAAAAGCCTCCGAAAGCCCTTTTTTTATCAACTATCAAATTGAAGTAGAGAACGAAAATAAATTTTTTCCGAAATTCCAATAGCTACTTCTTTCAGAGAAGTTATTCAAAATTTCAAAATATCCCTTAAATTTTCTGTGCAATCATTGATTGGTGAGATATTGATGGTTAAAGACAAAAGGGTCATTTTCAATTCAAAGTTCGATATTTCAGCGAGAAGTGCTCGCATTGAAATTTTGAAAAAAGAATATTGAAGCTGAATGAACAAGTTATCTCATCCATATAGTGGTTAAGTTGGAAAAAAAATTTCAAAGTCTGTAGACCAAAAATCAAAACTGAAAAAATTCCGTAGAAATTTTAGATACTGTATTCATTAGGATTGAGCGGTACACGTTGCCTGAAAAATTTTTTCATCACGAGATCTTCAAACTATAAACTTCAAGTTTCAATAAGCTTTTTTTCAAATTGAGATACGACCATTGTTATCGAAAATACAGCCATTTGAAAAACCGCTAAAAATTTCGAATTTTATTTTGATCCTTCAATTTATTCCCCTAGTGTATAAGCGGATATAAAGTGTTTTACTTTCATCATATTGAGATGAATTTCCGTCAAGTAGAAACCAAAACAATCGAAAATATTTTGAATATATTCATCACGGGTTAAAGAACAGATAGTTTACGAAATTTGAATAAGAATACACAAAAGGCTATGAACCAAGACAGGGAGTTATCTATTCGTATCCATTCAACAGATAAATTGTAAAGTAGACACCGAAGAAAGGAGAAAATACTAGACTTGGAAATTGATATTGATCTGATATTGTTTTATGTAGTATAAAATGCAGCGAACGAGCGAATAAATGTACCTACCTACATATTTGATATTTTCATGTTAAAGTCAATAAAAATGGCATATCGTCTGATCAATATATGCACTGAGAGGTTTTTGCACGTTCAGATATAACAGGTGGTTGAAAAGTGGAATGAATTAAAATGGATTCATGTCTGTGGAGCAAGAGAATTTTCATTGGATGAAGTTAATCGACCGTACAGCAGCACGCAGAATTGCTGACGAATAATTGAAAGAATTATTCTTCATACTTTCTTGACTGGATTGCATGTAGATTTTGCTACACCGAAGAAGGGAAAGCAGGCTTGAATATATTAAGATTGAATTCGAGAACTGCTTCGGCGAAAAATATGTATTGGTTCATTATTTTGAACGATGAAATATTCCATTTTACTAGAAGACAGATTACCTTCCTCACTGTTAAATTAATCAGACAAGCATCTTGTAAATTACTTCGGTAATTTATATATGAATATTGCACAAAACCTTTATTATTGGGATTCTTTTTTGTTTGCCTTCTATTGTAGTCTGAATTTTAGTTCATTTCGGTTATTCTCATAGCTTATGTTGATAATTCATGAAAAGCATACATACTCTAAAGAGCGAATGCATGCCATCAAGGGAGGATAGCGATACACCGGTTTCACCCTTATTACTGATGATCCCTAATAAGGGTGAAACCGGTATATCGCTATCCTCCCTTGATGACATGCATTCTCCTTGGGTTACTTTCGATTATGATTCCTACGTAATGGCGTGGAGACCTTCTGTCTGATAATGATTGTGTTGATGGCAGTTTCCTATTCATAAATCAGAATCTATAGAACTCAGAACTGCGATGAAAAGCACCACATGATGATGATTTCTTCATATTCCATGCAATTATTCAAATGGAAAGAGTGACATGAGAAGTATTAAAATAATGTGAGCAATAAGTAATAATATATAAAAATAATTATTTCATTGTTTGAAAATTCTTAAATTATCGAAGTTCAACTTCGCGGTAAAAAAATACAATATTTAATTATTTCCTCCGATTTCATTAAAATATTTCGAATCTTTGGTTTGGTCCTGCAAACCCTCTGCTTGAATTATATCATTTAAATTAACTTTTCTTTACTTCAAGAGTTGCAATTCTTCACATGATTTTATCACATAACATCATAACATTTACATGTTATGATGTTTTTTATTTATATATTGACTTTTAATGCTTTTTACCTGATATGATGTTTTAATTTATAGAATGACTGTCAATGCTATTTATATATTATGATGCTTTTATTTATATTATTGACTATCAATTACTATTTATTAATAATTCAAGATTTTATTTATTGACAAGCCATGTAAATGTTTGATGGCAAAAATTTGTACATGTTAGGATTTTCTTGTGTGCAAATAAATAATTATTATTAATTGCATTATTAATATTATTATTATCAATATTGTATACAATCAGGCCATGTCGGGGAGAAGCCAGGACACTAAACAATATATGCCCTTAGGAGACTGCATCCATCTCGATTGTGGTATTGTCATAGATTATATACTTAGATACTTTTCGAAGATTTTAAGTGAAAAATGAACCAATAAATCGAAATTATACTACTAGTTAAGTATGGTAAAATAGTTCGGCGATCAGCGTGTGCATGCAAATAGGCAGACAGTTGAAAATTAAAAGATAATCTGCCTTTTCTTCTTCTACTCTTTTGGAGTAGCTGAACAAATTGCAATTGAATATCTTTCAAATTCCTCACTGTTGACAAATCACTTTTGACCTGATACCCACCTGAAATATATCTTGTCGAGTAATATGCAGGAGGATGAGGATAGTACTGGTATAATCCTTTGTAGCTTGGAGGTGCCTGGTATAGCCCCAAATCTGAAATATTATACAGTATGTGCAGGATATGCTAAATTATGTACAGTGCTAAAAACTAAAAAGTGAGTAACTATAAGTGTTCACATGAGAATAAAGTGGTATATCGATAAACGGGCAAGTTTTGAATTGTGCGCCATCTGTTGGACTGATCCCACCCTATAATTTACTTGAATTTGTTCCTCGATAGTTTTCTATTTCTTGAACTATAATTTTCCATGGTCCTAGTTAAGCTATCAACATGAAATTTTACACAAATCATGAAATGGTTATTCTATATATATATAATCTCAAAATCTCAACCGAATATCAGATCATAGGCAACGGAAATATTACCTCTTCAATATTGTCCTTGAATTTTCTATGGTTCTGAACGTTCTGATGCTGTGATCAGGTCGAAATTTTGCGGAGATATGGAGTTTGTTATTTGATACAAACATAAAAATTTCAATCAGATCAGAGCAGATATGATGCAATCCCCGAAATATTCAGTATTCATATATAGTATTTTTCTAATATTCTCTTTGAATTATCTATGGTTCTGATGATGTTACCTATATGAAATTTTACAATTAGCTTGAAATTCTTATTTCATATGAACACTCAAAATCTCAACTAGGTTGGTTTTGTGATCACGTTAATATTCATTTCCATTTTCTTTCGATATTATTTTTGAATTTCGTATTGTTAGCATTACGTTTAATTTCTCAATATAAAAAAAGAATGAAAATAACAATTCATTGCAAAAAAGTTACAACTCCTGTGCAATATTTTCCTTGTAGAAAAAAGTCAAAAACAACATCGTGCATGTACGGATATAAAAAATCTAGTAAGTGGCTGTCACGTTTCTCATTAGTGGAACATGATACCATAACTGTTCAGTAATTAAAAAAAAAATCTCATTTTTGAACGTTTTTAACTTAGGAAAGGCCTAAGAGTTTTTATTTACATAAAAAACCATTTAGTTTTCGACAAGAATTCACACCCTTAAAACTTTCACACTTATTTGGTAACATCTCGAAGATTCAGGGGGTTTTTTGACCTAGAATACTACTATATATATTTCCTAAATGTAAATACATATTTGTTTTATCAGATATTCAAGTCTTGCACTCCTATTGAGTTTATTTAATTTGTTAAACGTTAATTGCAAACACATAAATTTTCCAATCATTATTCTATACAATAAAAATGTACAGCCTATCCCCAGCAAAGCAGTCAATACTTATTCTAGCTATGAATGAAGGAGGTTTTACAGGAATATTTTTACATAAGAATGACAAACTTTCGTCATAAATCATGAGGTTCATTAAATACGACTAGAGTATGTAAATTAGTGAAAAGTTCTTTGCTTTTCAAATATGAAAAAATGAATAGTAATAAGCAATAACAAATTTTTAATTGCATTAATTGATTTATGTATCTTGGAGTATAAGTATTTTGACGTTTGGAGATTCATGTTGAAGTACAATATATTATACAACTTCTCATCCTGCAGCTTACTAATTCGCCATATGTATATTGCTGTTAATTGATTCGAAAAACAAAATTGTTATTATCCATTTCAACGCTGAATATCTCAACACCTGGAGGAGAAATATAATTTAAATAGAAATATTTAATAGGTAGTATGCCAGTTTTTAGCAAAAAAAAACTCCCAAAGAAGTAGGTACCAACTGGCTTCTACATTCTTCTAAAGCCTTTAGAGTCAATTGTTAATCATAAAATGAAAATATCCTTTGAACATTTTATAACATGCTTTGGAACAGTGAATTGGCCACCTAGCTCATGTGACATCACACCTCTAGAATATTTGTGGCTACTTTCAATCAAAAGTGTCTAACAATATATTTGCGTAATTGACGAATTACCAGTCGAAACACGTAAAGGAAACTACAATTGTTTCGTTGCTTGTGTGGCACTTAGCACCGTCTTGCTGAAAATAAACGTCGTCCACATAAATATATTTCAATCCATTCGATATATTCAGCGTTACAATTGCATTAGCCTCATTTTCGAATAAGTAAGGTCCAATCACACAACTAGCTATATCCACAGTTTGTTATTCTTGAGCGACGCAATCACTAACTTGTCCCAACAGCTCAAATTTTTCCACCGGTTTCAGAAGGAGCTTCTCGACGACCCAAAAGTGCTTTAGTTGTGTGAACTGTGATTGCAAAATTTTTACAATTTTTGTATAGAATTTCAACAATTTCAATGCGTTATTGTAGCGTTTATCGTTCCACTTTTAGTGATGTCGTAGTTTTTGCTGGTCAAATATCAAAAGATGACAACTACCAGAGCCGTATCTAGGTACTATTGCGCCTGTGGCAATATATTAGACAGCGCCCCCCATTTTCGAAAATTTTTTTCATCCATTATATTTTCTTATAGTAATTATTCTGTTCATAATTTAATTCATATATTTTCGTTACAGTTTTAACATAATACACAATATCATATGGGGTATATAAATAGTTGCGAAAAAATTCAGGGAGCGATTCCGTGTCAAAATATTTGGTGGGTTTTTTTTTTGTGAAAAGTGTATAATTGTTTTTTTTATTACATTCATTTTATATTTGTACCAGTTCTCAATATGAATATTGTTTTGACATCTGCCTATTGGAGGTCGAAAATAATTCAAACCTCCACAATTCAGGCGTATTATCTGTTGATTTTTTTTTATTAACCGTGAATTTTAGCAGAAAATTACAAGAGACATTATTCGTTAAGAATGGAGCAATCTATCCAAAATTAATTTTCTTATTGTAAAATATGAATGAAGCAAAAGTTATTGTGGAAGTTTGGGGGGTGGCTTTTTCTACTCCTTGGAATCATAAAGGAACACCACCAATAAATTCTTTAAATGTCTTTTATTTGTTGTTTTTGAAGAAAAAAATAAAAAACAACTTTTTGTTTGCCATTTTTGGGAAGTTATAATTAGCGGGAAGGGGCTGAAAAAAAGTTTATATAAAAGACCCACTCTATTCTTTGACAGGAAATTACCTCCTAATTTTTTTCGCGACTATTCATAAACACCCTGTATATATTTACTTATTTTTATTGAAATACACATTTTATATACATAAGAAGAGATAACTCCAGAAGAACTAAAAAACCGAGCGTTATAAAATTGTAACAAAGAAAAGAAAACCGCACTTCACACAAAAATAAATGATACCGTTTGGCGAAGAAATACCAACAAGATTTTCAAAATATAAAATTTAAGAATTCGCAAAGACGGAGAAAGAAAATTTTTCTATAAAATGAACGAATAATTATTTTATTTTCTTTTGAAATCTGACCCTTTTACGGTTTATGAGTTCATTATCGCTTTCAATATTAGTACTTTTATTGCACTACGAGCTCGTCTTTGTCCGAGATTTATTATTTTCCTTTATCTATCCGCTTTGTCGGCGTCGCTCCTATCTGCCATCTGTGATTTTTGCATTCGTCATCGGTATACACTTACCCGTTGTTTTCGGTTTTTGTATCGCCTGGTGCTCCAATATTTTTTCTTTTGATATTTTTGGGCGCCCCTACGAACCTTGCGCTAGTGGCAAGCGCCAGCTTTGCCACGCCCTAGATATGACACTGACAACTACCAAGATAGGGGGCTATTCAAAATCAAACTTTTTATTGAAAAACCATTTGCATGTAAAATCTCTTTCCTATCGGATTTGATTTTACTATTTAAAATCTTCACTGCGCAAAAAAATTAACGCACATTCTGAAAATCTCAATTTTAATGAAAGTTAACTCTACATTGACTTTATAACTTATTTTTTATGTTCTCTCGGGAAGGTTTTGAACGAAATAAGACACATTTAATGGAAGAAAAATTCAGGATTTCACCGAATCTTATGTGAAAGAAGGGAAACAAACAATTTTCAAAATACTGGAATGCTGATAAGTGATTCAATACTTGGTATTTCCACCCCTTGCGTTAATTACAGCTCGGCAACGACGGTTTATACTCAAAATGAGTGACCTTAAAATGTTCTGATCTAATCCTTCCCAGATTTCCCTGAGTTGGATTCCTAAGTCATTAAGAGTAGCTGGATGATTTTCTGAACTTCTCAGCCTTCTATTAAGGTTGTCCCAAACCTGCTCAATCTGATTGAGATCTGGACTTCTTGCTGGCCATTCCATTCGAGAGACTTCAACCTCTTCAAGGTACTCCTGAACGATGCGCGCACGATGGGGTCTGGCATTATCGTCCATAAAAATGAAATTTTCAACAATGTATGGGGCAAATGGCACTACATGTTCTTCAAGAATGTTCCTATTAGCATTCATAGCTCCATTATCAACGACCACTAGGTCTCTGCGAGAAGTCAACGATATTCCACCCCATACCATAATCGATCCTCCCCCGAAACCAGTAGTATTCAGGAAATTGCACTGAGCATATCTTTCATGTGGACGTCTGTATACAAGGGAACGTCGATCACAATGGAAGAGGCAGAATCTAGACTCATCTGTGAAGAGAACTCTTTCCCAATCAGCCTCTTCCCAATGGATATGCTCTCTCGCAAAATCCAAACGCGCCCTTCGATGGAGTAAGAGCTGGGCGTCTTGCCGCGACACGAGGCCTTAAATCATATTCTCTGAGGCGATTTCTTATTGTCTGAGTGCTAATTTGCACCCCATGAGTTTGCTCAAGCTGATTTTGAAGGAGGCGAGCGGTTGCAAACCGTTGTCTCAACGAAGAAACTCTCAAGTAACGTTCTTGAATGGCAGTTGTTACCCGTGGTCTACCCTGTCCTAGTCTTTGGACATTCATACCTGTCTCCCTGAATCGCTGCAACATTCTGGACACACTTGTATGGGAAACTCCAAACCTTTCTGCAATTCTTGTGTTTGTCTACCCTTCTTCTCGCAAAACTACCGCTTGGGCACATTCTTCTTGTGTCAAATTGCGTGTTTCGCGTTGCATAGCGATCGAGTGTATAAAATCAAACGAAAGAAAAACTATTGATCACTAGAATTGATCGAGAACAACTGATTTCAGAATGGAGCCAATACATTCAAAATCTGATAATCGCATCTTTTTTTATTCCTGCTAGGAAAAAACATATGTATTGAAGAAAAACGTTGAAAGTGGATAACATATGCATGCATAATTCTGATAAAAATAATTATCATTGAGAACACCTTCAGTTGTAGAATAAATTTGAGATTTCCATAATGTGCGTTAATTTTTTTGCGCAGTGTATTTAAGGCAGTTATAAGAGTAGAATTATCGAATAAACATTTACAGATGTCATTTTCGAAAGACATATTGGTAGAAAATTCTTTGACGATCTGAACTGTTATAATTTTTTTTTTAATCTCATTCAACACAGAAACAACCATAATAAAATGAAATTAAAATTATAACAACCATAATGATTTATAAACATACACGGCTAATTAATATTGATTGAATACTGCCAGATAAGATTTAAACTAATACATTACTCTTCAGCATTACATAAAAGTTTATCTTGCATTTTAAATGATATTATTAAACGTTCGTGAAATGATCGATTAGAGATACATTCCAAATGAAACATACAGTTAAACTTCCTACCGTCAACAGCTTCCTTGTATGCCTTCGTACTGTTGTTCACTGGCTATAAAATTATGAATTAACCGCACTCAACAAGTAACGCTATCATGATTCTATTATTATTCATAATGTTGAATTAAAATGGCAAATGGTTTCCACTAGAAAAAGTTATCGAAACTTTGAATCATGAGAGAAATTAAACCACTTGAGAATGGGCGTTACTTGATAGAACGATTCTCTGCAATTTTAAATAAAATAAAATCGACGTAACATTTCAACAAGTTTTGAGAAAAAACGAATGAGTAATAAATTTGAGAATAAGGAAAGAGCACTGTTTTTGAGTGCTCGTTCATCAATGCGCACGTGTAAACCACAGAACTGTATACAGGGTGTTCCATCATGGACGCAACGCTTTTTTACGGTTAAGCGCTGAAATCTTAGGGCCAGTTGCTCCATTCGCCTAATCGGTGATTAAAAATTTAAGCATTTCCCGATTAGTTTTAAACAGGGTTCTGCGCATACACCTAATATTTGACATTAGGTCTATGGTTCTGAGCAACTCAAAACGTCGAAACATATGACTTATTACATAACCTGAACATTATATCTTTATGGACCTGATGGTGTCACATTGTATGTTTCTGTGCTTGGTTTTGTGAGGGATTTCAGAATTGGAATATGAATTCAGATTCATATCGTGACTTATCATTCAATGACAATTTATAATAATAATTTGTAATTTATGTTAACTTTGTCACGACAAGAACAGAGAACATTATACTAGAAATTTGATGATCCTGATTTTTCTATAATCACCGTCGATATTTTGAAACGTTGACAAACATATCTCCTGTTTAGCTAAACATCGATTATTATCAATCGGTGCAATCGGTAGAAATTATAATCATCGATTACTACCAAACATTGATTACGTAAACAGCGTTTATTTTTTGAATGATGCAATTGGCCCTTAGAATTTTAAACCAAAAAAGTGGAAATGATTTTTCTTATGGGATATCCTGTTTTTTATCGAATTTTTAGATTGGATAAAATAAATTAACGCAAGTTTGTTCGAATATTCATATGCTTAAAACTAACCGATTTTGAGATATTTCGATGTTTCATAGATTGTAGGGTCTTTGGAAAGACCTAATGACTTCGAAATTAATGAATGTGAATTTTAGTGCAGTCTTGTTGTGGAGAATCTGAAGGCTAATAATATAACATCAGGGGGCTTCATTACTGCAATTCAGGTAATAATTGTTGAAACTCAAGAATGGAATTGTTATAACATTAAAATTATTTTCGGCTTATTCTTTTCAGAAGGGTTTTACCTCAAAGTAATAAACATAGGTATTCTTACTCTGAGGGTTTCACAAACCTTTGAAGTTTTCTAGAAATTTTTCGATGAATCAACTGACATTAGTCATATCTTCATGAACAATTAGTTTATTTGTAAGAAAGTATTTAGCCCTTGTTATAAGATAGTCGATAAGAAATGTGAAAGTAATTGGATAAATGAGTTCATAGGAAAAACCCATAATTATTTTTCGGTGTTCCATCACCCAGATATTTCTAGACATTTCCTTTTCACATTGTTTTAATATAAATACGAGTAAAAAGTGGATATGGAAACATTTGATGAAATTTGCATGTTGCTTAGAAAAAAAATGCTTGGATCATCCAATTTTTGTTATAGGAGGAAAATGTCACTATTATTCTCGTAAATTTAGCAATAAACTTAATTGATCGAATCTTCAGACTATTGACGATCTGAAAATCAACATACGTCGAGTTATTGGTGAGATATGTCTGTCGAAATGTGCCGGCGAGTACACGAAAATGACATCTCAAGGATCGAGTTCTGTAAGACATCTCGCGGAAGATATTTAGATGATGTTCTTTTCCATACATAATGGCAAGGTCCAAGCATTATATTGAAATAAAAATTTGATCGATATTCTAAATGGGAATGTCTTCTATTTACATTCACTTTCGGAACAACAAAATGGATATCTCTTTATAATTGATTATTGGTGACGTCCATGATTTTAACAGTTAAATAAATATAACAGGAATTTGGACAACTTTAATTCAATCTCCTATAAATACATCGCCAACGTTTCGAATCTTGTGTGATTATTTTTCAAGGCTCGAATTCTCATCAGATTAAATATCGTCAGTTTTAATAAAATCTCTTTTAAGGTGTTTATCATATAAAAATTTCAAAAAAAGGGATTAAATTAAACTTGTCCAAATTCCTGTTATCGTTATTTATCTCCTCATAATGACATGTAGAAATGGGGAAAATCGGACCTTATAAGTAATTTATTATTTTTACTTTTCCTCAAAATTATTCAAAATAGTGATTCATTATAATTTGTTGAAAATATAACTTAATTCTATATTTTTGAATGATTCCATTACCAAGGTGGTAGAGAAATTGAAATTTAAAATATTATTTGTATTTTTTTCCATGTGCCGATGATGAATATATGTTAATATATGTAATGTTATTCGGCCATAAAAGGGGGAATAATGAACAATAGTAATTTGTACAGATTTTTCCTATATGTATATGATTGATTAACACATGAATGAATGAAACCATATATATTAAATCGAATTGAAAGTTGTCGGACTGTTCATTCTCAATTTTCCGATTACTCTAGCTGAGCTGATTCCAAAAATGTATCACATGTTTATTCCAATTGGTACAGGGTGGACAAAATACATTAGTTTTGTGTGCTCTCATAAAGTAACGCGTAACATTCTTTATTAGTTAAATTAACAATATTATCTGAAATACTTATTGTCTAGCAGCAATAGGTTTGAATGTAACACCCTGTAGTTTGTTCCATTTTTAGATAAATAAAAATGAGCTATTTCTAAACATTGGTACTTGTGGTCTAGCAGACAGAATATGAAAGAAATTATTTTTTTTAGACATTTTTATTAATCTAAAAATGTAACAAACTACAGGGCGTTACATTCAAACCAATTGCCGCTAGACAATAAGTATTTTTGATAATATTGTTAATTTAACTAATAGATAATGTTACGCGTTACTCCATGAGCACACACAAAACTAATGTATTCTTGTCCACCCTGTACCAATTGGAATCAACATGAGATACATTTTTCGAATCAGCTCAGCTAGAGTAATCGGAAAATTGAGACAAAATGGGGGTGTTCCATTTAAAAAAATGACGGTTATGTCATCAGTCGAAGAAATTCACCCTGTATTTAGATTATTATTTTAAAATACGGTAAATTGAAATAAAAAATCGATGTGATTCAGGATTATTTCTTAAAACGATTTGTTTAGCAAAAAATGAATATGTTCCATACTTTACGTGGTACCTGATAGGCAATAGTTCCACTATTTATAGATTTACCTGGAATGCACTCAATGCGAGATTGACAATAAAACCATTGTAAATTTACAACTCTCATAAATTAATATACTGAATGAAACCCACATTGGTAGATAAGTTGATGTATCTTAAAAAGTAGATCTGATAGAGAAAAACGGATTGCATGTACATATTTAGCGTCCTAAATATAGTTAGAATCATAAACAATTCTTTTGTTGCCCTGTGTTCTTTCTCCCGATGTGGAATGAAACTATCAAATACCTCCATTTTCCGAATGAATTATTCGTTGGAAAAGATACATCATGCCATTATAGCAATTTTTACAATCTTGACAGACGTGTCTGTCGGTGTGTCAGCAGATCCTTGTACAGGCCTAAAATTTTACAATTCTTGTTAGGCTTGATGAAATTTGATGAGCCTTCAGTTCGATCTGTTAACGGTCTCATGCACAATGCAGCTTTTTCATATACCTAACAGGTGGGTTTTGAGCATCAGCAATTTTGAAATAACCAGTATTTTCATATCTCGCGTTCTAGTAGACTGATATTAAAAAAACTCTTATGGATATTTGGATCGGGTGCAAAAACCTCGTTGGCCCTTAGAATTTCAAATCGATACAGTATCATTAGGCTCCATTAAAGCTACATTATTAAATTGTTTGGAAATACACAGGGTGTACCAAAAAAGTGTAAATGATTTTTCTTATGGAACATCTTTTTTTTATCGAATTTTGATATTGAATAAAATAAATTAACGCAAGTTTGTTCGAATATTCATATGCTTAAAACTAACCGATTTTGAGATATTTCGATGTTTCATAAATTGGAGGGTCTTTGGAAAGACCTAATGACTTCGAAATTAATGAATGAGAATTTCAGTGTAGTCCCTAACGACGTCTTGTTGTGTAGAATCTGAAGGCTAATGATATAACATCAGGGGGCTTCATTACTGCAATTCAGGTAATAATTGTTGAAACTTAGGGATGGAATTGTTATAACATCAAAATTATTTTGGGCTTATTCTTTTCAGAAGGGTTTTACCTCAAAGTAATAAACATAGGTATTCGTACTCTGAGGGTTTCACAAACCTTAGAAGTTTTCTAGAAATTTTTCGAAGAATCAGTTAACATTGGTAGTCATATCTACATGAACAATTAGTTTATTTGTAAGAAAGTAATTAGCCCTTGTTATAAGATAATCGCTAAGAAATGTAAAAGTAATAGGATAAATGAGTTCATAGGAAAACCCATAATTATTTTTCGGTGTTCCATCACCAAATTTTTCTAGACATTTCCTTTTCACATTGTGTAAATATAAATACTGGTAAGAGAGTGGATATGGATGCATTTGATGAAACATTTGATATTACTTAGAAAACAGATGCTTGGATAACCCAATTTTTGTTTTAGCAGGAAAATGTCAGTATTACACTCGTAAATTTTGCAATAAATTCAATAATCAGTTTATTCGCTCAATTTGAAAGTACAAAGCCAAGATACATATTATGAACCATATAAATAATAGTTGGAACTAAAATATAAAACCAGCAAATAAACATGAATCACCCATAGAAACATAGAAATTGATTGATTGAATCCTTGGACTATTGACGATCAGAAAATCGACATACATCGAGTTATATTGGTGAGATATGTCTGCCGAAATGTGCCGGCGAGTTAACAAAAATTACCTCACAAGAATCGAGTCCCGTGAGAGATCTCGCGGAGGATATTCAAATGATTTTGTAATCCACACATAACGGCAAGGTCCGAGCATTATATTGAAGTCAAAATTTGATCGATATTCTAAATGGGAATGTCTTCTATTTACATTCACTTTCGGAACCACAAAATGCATATCTCTTTATAATGACATGTAGAAATGGGCAAAATCGGACCTTACAAGTAGACCTACGAGTAATTTATTATTCTATAAGTTTATTTTTCGATAAATTTTTTTTATCAATTCAATTGAAATTATTCGAAAAAGTGATTTATAACAATTTGTTGAAAAAATAACTTAATTATATATTTTTGAATTATGTCATTACCAAGCTGGTAGAGACATTGAATTTTAAGATATTATTTGTATTTTTTTCCTATGTGCCGATGTATTCGGCCATAAAAGAGGAAATAATGAACAATACTAATTTGTACAGATGTTTCCTATGTTTATATTGTATATTTTCTTGAGCACATTGCAATCATGATTGAAATGATTGATTAACACATAAATGATTGAAACCGTATATATTAAATCGAATTGAAACTTGTCGGACTGTTCATTCATCACATCCATACAGACAATACTAAATATACAGACCTCTGGTAGAGATAACGGTGATAAAAAATGAATTAATGTGTTCAACTACATACTTGGGAAGGATACCTCATCACCTCCATCTCTAGTGTAATTACTGTCAAACAACTGACCGGAGAAAACAGATACGTGAGCTACTGTTGCGATGGTAAATTGTTACTTATTACGATTTTTGTGGACTACTGCTGTACAAACTATCGAAATATACTCATTAATGGACCGCCATCTACGCGATATGAGATACAAGATATGGGATGAGGTTCATTTTTAGCTTTTTATGGTTTTGAGTTGATTCACAGGAGAACAGCTGTTTTGGTGTCGAGGTTATTTGAGCAGATTCTACACTGTGTCCGTAAAGTATGGAACAAATTCATTTTTAGCTTAATAGAACATTTTAAGAAATAATCCTGAAACACGTCGATTTTTGATTTTAATTTACCGTATTTTAAAATAATAATCTAATACTCAGGGTGAATTACTTTCGAGTAATGACGTCACCGTCATTTTTTTAAAATGGAACACCCCCATTTTTTTCTCAATTTTCCGATTATTCCAGATGAGCTAATTCCAAAAATGTATTACATGTTGATTCCAATTGGTACAGGGTGGACAAAATACAATAGTTTTGTGGGTGCTCATAAAGTAACGCGTAACATTCTTTATCAGTTAAATTAACAATATTATCAAAAATACTTATTGTCTAGCAGCAATAGGTTTGAAAGTAACACCCTGTAGTTTGTTACATTTTTAGATTAATAATATAAATAATAATTAATAATGAAAATAGAAATTTAATTAGAATAGATTATTAATTGATAAATTACTGAAGAAAGGTGATCTTATCTTGTAACTGGATACTATCGCAAAGTAACTTTCACAGCTATGTTAACTTAATATAAAAATATAATAGATATATGAAATTTCAAATAATAGTACAATTTCCAATCAGTATATTTTCAAAAATTTTGCAAAAATTGATCATCAAACAAAATAAATATTACTCATCAACAATTCTTTTAATTACCTGACTTCAGTTTAGAAGAAGAAGAAGAAGAAGAAAAAGGTTTATTTTATACCTAATAGATTCTATGGAAGAACCCCTTGTTAATGAGAGACGTACCTGTATAAGACATCTGAATATTGGAAATTACTTCAGATAAATACAGTATCCCGTAGTGTGAGCGTTCGGCCTCTGTTGAGAAAATAATTTTTGGTGTGTTATTGTGATTGAAAATTGTCCAAAATGAACAATAAGATGTTTCTCGATTGGGTTGAAGAAACCGGACTGGCCAAATTGAGAGAAAATCCAATGAAAAACATAAGAAGAACAATTCAAGTCAAGCATTCTATTATGAAAGTGAGATATCAACGAGATGATGATCAAGAAAGCATCATATCTTCACAACAAGGCGATGACATTTCCGCAGAAAATGAAGAAAACAACTTAGAGGTTGAGAATGGTGCGGAAAAAAGAAAAGAGGATGGAGTGAATGGAGAATATTTGAAAGAGCGTTTAAAAAAGGCACAAATGATCAAGAATCTCCTTGAGGCGAAGGCAAAAAGAATGAACAAAGGTTTAAAAACTAGAAAATTCAGTCAAAACTATTTGATCACGAAAGAAGAAAATTGGTGTCGTCATAGGCACCATTCATTTCGCTACAAATTACCCAATCGAGCAATTGAACCAAAACTGAATGGAAGGGATGAATAAATACTCCTTTTTTCAGAATAATACCCAGTGTACGAGGAATAAAACCTTCGATTTCACTTGAAAAAAATAATGAATATAATATTGCTATGTTTGTACAAATTGTAATTTTATTATGTTGTAGTTATGTAATTATTTTATATGTATTGTAATATGATGTGTTATTGTAGTTATTAAAGTTTTGTCGCAAATATTGAATTTCCATTATCAATTTTGAAATATGATATTTCTTGTGTTTCAACAACAATAATCTTTAATATTTAATCCTTTTAAAAAAATTCCGTTGAGTCATTAACATTTCTCTCCATCTTTCATTCTTTATTTTTGCCTGATTATTTATTTTGATATATGACTCTCATTAAAGTAGGTACAGGTTCTTTATGAATTATTGTACCATCGTAGGCGTCTTCTATATATTCCTTACTCTTTCTTTAATATTGACACAGTTCTATATTAAAGAAAAAGGAACATATCGATGAAACAGTAATTCATAAAGGACCTGTAAGATCACAATTATCAATTTTATTAAAATTCAGTGGACTCTCGGTTTCCTAATCCACGATTAGTAAATTTTTCAAAAGTATTACCATACAAGAATGATTTTTAAAGACCCTGTACTCAAAGATTTGATGGTACGTAATGAAAAAAGGGAAGTCGATAAGTTAAAATATCATCAACAGTTATTTAAACCCATTTTATGGGCCTGAGAAAACAATTCTGTTATTAGATGCTATTAGAGTTGATCGATTTCCTAATATCACCTTTTGTAAATAGAAGGTGTACATTTGAGATATCTGCATTTCAGTAATGACTTCAGTTATTCATGCTGGACTTAATATTCAAGCTTCTTGACTTGGCTTGACTTGAAATCAAGTCAGGTAGTATTTTTCAAGTCAAGTACTTATTTATCAAGTACTTGGGAAATCAAGTGCATTACTACTTGATTTTTAGCAGTTTTATTATTTTATGTCATAATGTGCACATCAATAATAAAAATGTTGAATTAAAAAGGAACCTTGCAATTTGAGAGCAAAACATATTTCAATAGGGTAATAACTTAGCCTTAAATTATGACCAAAAAATTTAGAAATCTAAAGTGTTCCTTCTAGCTTTACTAGGTTAAGTTCACTCCCTAATAAATTTGAAAAATATTCCCAAAAGCAAGGTAAATCTTATGGCCAGTTGCGCACCATTCGCCTAATCGGTGATTAAAAATTTAAGCATTAATTACGTTCTGATTTGTCTTGAAATATCTGTCAAATGACGTTTAAAGTGGCCTAATCACCGATTACACAAAACAGGAAAATTTGGATGTTTATTTTCCCGAATAGTTTCGAACAGGGTTCCGCGCATAGACCTAATATCAATTTGACATTAGGTCTATGGTTTTGAGCAAATCAAAACGTCAAAAATATGACCTATTACATAACCTGAACCTTATTTCTTTATGGACATATCCTGATGGTGTTACATTGTATGTTTCTGTGTTTGGTTTTGTGAGGGGATTTCAGAATTGAAATATGAATTCAGATTCATATCGTGACTTATCATTCAATGACAATTTATAATAATAATTTGTAATTTATGTTAACTTTGTCACGACAAGAACAGAGAACATTATACTAGAAAATTGATGGTCCTGCTTTTTCTATGATCACCGTCGATATTTTGAAACGTTGCCAAACATATCTCCTGTTTGTCTAAACATCGATTATTATCAATCGGTGCAATCGGTAGAAATTATAGTCATCGATTACTACTAAACATTGATTACGTAAACAGCGTTTATTTTTTGAATGAAGCAATTGGCCCTTAGAATTTCAAATCGACACAGTATCATTAGGCTCCATTAAAGCTACATTATTAAATTGTTTGGAAATACACAGAGTGTACCAAAAAAGTGTAAATGATTTTTCTTATGGAACATCTTTTTTTTATCGAATATTTAGATTGGATGAAATGAATTAACGCAAGTTTGTTCGAATATTCATATGCTTAAAACTAACCGATTTTGAGATATTTAGATGTTTCATAAATTGGAGGGTCTTTGGAAAGACCTAATGACTTCGAAATTAATGAATGAGAATTTCAGTGTAGTCCCTAACGACGTCTTGTTGTGTAGAATCTGAAGGCTAATGATATAACATCAGGGGGCTTCATTACTGAAATTCAGGTAATAATTGTTGAAACTTAAGAATGGAATTGTTATGACATCAAAATTATTTTGGGCTTATTCTTTTCAGAAGGGTTTTACCTCAAAGTAATAAACATAGCTATTTGTACTCTGAGGGTTTCACAAACCTTAGAAGTTTTCTAGAAATTTTTCGATGAATAATTTGACATGGGTAGTCATATCTACACGAACAATTAGTTTATTTGTAAGAAAGTAATTAGTCCTTGTTATAAGATAGTCGCTAAGAAATGTGAAAGTAATAGGATAAATGAGTTCATAGGAAAACCCATAATTGCTTTTCGGTGTTCCCTCACCCAAATTTTTCTAGACATTTCCTTTTCACATTGTGTAAATATAAATACTGGTAAGAAAGTGGATATGGATGCATTTGATGAAACATTTGATGATACTTAGAAAACACATGCTTGGATAACCCAATTTTTGTTTTTGCAGGAAAAAGTCAGTATTACACTCATCAATTTTGCAATAAATTCAATAATAAGTTTTTTCGCTCAATTTAAAAATACAAAGCCAAGATACATATTATGAACCATATAAATAATAGTTGGAACTAAAATATAAAACCAGCAAATAAACATGAATCACCCATAGAAACATAGAAATTGATTGATTGAATCCTCGGACTATTGACGATCTGAAAATCGACATACGTCGAGTTATTGGTGAGATATGTCAGCCGAAATGTGCCGGCGAGTTAACAAAAATTACCTCACAAGGATCGAGTCCTGTAAGAGATCTCGCAGAGGATATTCAAATGATTTTGTAGTCCACACATAACGGCAAGGTCCGAGCATTATATTGAAGTCAAAATTTGATCGATATGCTAAATGGAATTTATTAACATGTGAATGTTAATAAATTCCATTTAGCTTCCGAAAGTGATTTCGGAACCACAAAATGCATATCGCTTCATAATGACATGTAGAAATGGGGAAAATCGGACCTTACAAGTAGACCTACGAGTAATTTATTATTCTATAAGTTTATTTTTCGATAAAGAAAGCCATCCATACAACTTTTTAGAAACGCAGCGAACAAGATAAAACTTGCCATGTTGATTGCCAACGTCCGGAACGGATAGGGCACGCCAAGAAGAAGAAGAAAGAAATTTTATCAATTCAATTAAAATTATTCAAAAAAGTGATTTATTACAATTTGTTGAAAATATATTTTAATTATATATTTTTGAATTATGTCATTACCAAGCTGGTAGAGAAATTGAATTTTAATATATATTTTGTATTTTTTTCCGTTTGCCGATATATTCGGTCATAAAAAGGAAATAATGAACAATAGTAATTTGTAGAGATTTTTCCTATGTTTATATTGTATATTTTCTTGAGCACATTGCAATCATGATTGAAATGATTGATTAACACATAAATGATTGAAACCGTATATATTAAATCGAATTGAAACTTGTCGGACTGTTCATTCATCACATCCATACAGACAATACTAAATATACAGACCGCTGGTAGAGATAACGGTGATAAAAAATGAATTAATGTGTTCAACTACATACTTGGGAAGGATACCTCATCACCTCCATCTCTAGTGTAATTACTGTCAAACAACTGACTGGAGAAAACAGATACGTGAGCTACTGTTGCGATGGTAAATTGTTACTTATTACGATTCTTGTGGACAACTGCTGTACAAACTATCGAAATATACTCATTAATGGACCGCCATCTACGCGATATGAGATACAAGATATGGGATGAGGTTCATTTTTAGCTTTTTATGGTTTTGAGTTGATTCACAGAAGAACAGCTGTTTTGGTGTCGAGGTTTTTTGAGCAAATTCCACACTGTGTCCGTAAAGTATGGAATAAATTCATTTTTAGCTTAACAAAACATTTTAAGAAATAATCCTGAGACACGTCGATTTTTTATTTTAATTTACCGTATTTTAAAATAATAATCTAATACACAGGGTGAATTACTTTCGAGTAATGACGTCACCGTCATTTTTTTCAAATGAAACACCCCCATTTTTTCTCAAGTTTTCGATTACTCTAGCTGAGCTGATTCCAAAGAATTATCACATGTTGATTTCAATTGGACAAAAATACAATAGTGTGTGTGCTCATAAAGTAACGCGTAACATTCTTTATTAGTTGAGTAACAATATTACCAAAAATACTTATTGTCTAGCGGCAATAGGTTTGAATCTAACACCCTGTAGTTTGTTACATTTTTAGATTAATAATATAAATAATAATTAATAATTAAATTAGAAATTTGATTAGAATTGTTGATATCAGTTGTCTATTTTCCTCCAGGTAGTGATTTAGCTTCGTATGAAAGATTTGGGGAAGATATTGAAAACTTGATGGATAAATATGACGCGCTTGACGTGTTGTGTTGTGGCGACTTTAATCTGCCGGGCATGATTTGGGACAATTCAGAATCGAATTATGAATCTGTTTGTTTATCAAGTAAACATATGTTTTTGTGGAATTTCTTGTCTTTCTTAAATTTGCGACAGGTAAACGAAGTATTCAATGCTAATAACGTTTTACTCGATTTGATTTGTACATCATTGGATTCCATCAAGGTGGAACCAGCCATCGAACATTTAGTCCCTTGTGATAAACACCATCCAGCGTTATATTTTGAAATTTTTACCCACAACCGCTCCAATTTAAGTCAGCCGTTGTTTACATTTTTTGATTACAAGAACGCAGATTATGAATCATTAAACAACTTTTTCAGTACTATTCACTGGGATGATGTTTTCTTTAATATTGTGGATGTCGATTTGTTTGCTGAAAAATTGTACGAGATTATTATGAAAGGTATTGACCTGCATGTCCCTAAAAAGGTGTCCAGATCTTATTCATTCCCTTGCTGGTTTTCACTAGAGCTTAAAGCTTCAATATTCAGAAAAAAAGTAGCACACAAAACGTACAAGAAGTTTGGCAGAGAAGAAGATTATCAAATTTTTTCTCTTTTAAGAGATAAATGTAGAACCTTATCAGAATCTTGTTATACCGAATATCTTAATACAGTACAACAATCTATCAACTCTGATCCTAAGTTTTTCTGGAAGTTCGTCAATGATCGAAAAACTGAAAAAGGCTTTCCATCTTCTATGTATTTAAACGGTGTTGTTGCTGATTCTGATGGGGATATTGCGGAGTTATTTCGGTTGAATTTCTCTGAGATTTATATAAATTCACCAGCCAGAGATATTTCTTTTGTCGCGGACAATACAGTGGACGTTGTAGATTGCCCTTGTTCCTTAGATGACGTTCGGATTCAACTGATGGCACTCTCGAATCGAACTGATTCCGGTCCTGACAATTTATCCGCTCTTTTCTTGAAAAATTGTAGTGATTCACTTTTGTTTCCCATTTGGTCCTTGTTCAGATTGTCTTTAGAATCGGGGGCGTACCCCTCGTATTGGAAACACAGCTATGTTATACCAGTTTTTAAGTCCGGGGATAGCAGTGACATAGAAAACTATAGACCCATTTGTAAAATTTCATATTTGCCCAAAGTATTGGACTCTATAGTTACATCTCAGTTAACTCCAATGTTCAAGCAAATTATAATTAACGAACAACATGGTTTTGTTTCAAGAAGATCTACCACCACTAATCTTTTGGTTTATGTTGATAGGTTGGGTAGGGCGCTTGAGAAGGGGCACCAAGTGGACTCCGTTTATACAGACTTTTCTAAGGCCTATGATAGAGTGGCCCATTGGATCTTCAAATTGAAAATCGAATCACTCGGGGTGAGAGGGCCGTTATTGAGTTGGTTGGTTGACCGTATTAGGGGCAACAAATTAAGGGTGAAGATATTCGATGTTTTTTCTGGAGAGTTTGAAGCAATATCTGGGTTGCCTCAGGGTTCTTCTCTGTCTCCTCTGTTGTTTTTATTGTTTATTAATGATGTATATAAGGTTTTTTCATGTTGTTCTTTTCTACTCTTTGCCGATGATCTGAAGCTATTTCGGGAGATTACTAGCTATTCGGATTGTTCACTAATACAAGCCGACTTGGATTCATTGATGAGTTGGTGTGATAAGAACGAGATGAAACTGAACATAAATAAGTGTAAAGTAATGCGTTTCTTTCGAGGTAGGTCCCCAATTGAGTTCAGTTATTATATTTCGGGACAATTTTTGGATAGGGTAGAGGTTATAAGGGATCTGGGAGTCTACTTCGATTCCAAGCTTGATTTTGTTTACCATATCAACTTAACCATTCGGAAGGCTTTCAGAATGCTGGGTTTCGTTAAACGAAATACAAAAGATTTTAATGACATCGATGCTTTAAAAAATATTTATATAACTAACGTCAGAAGCATTTTGGAGTACTGTTCTACTGTTTGGTCACCATACTATCAGGTTCACATCGGTAATATTGAGAAAGTACAGAAAAAGTTTTTGAGATGGATAGGTTATAAGCGGAGCATTCCGTCTGGTGAGATTGACTATGGTTTATTGATGTCCGGCTTATCCTTGAAAACTCTTCAGGAACGAAGGAAAAATTTCGGGATAATGTTTGTTTATAAGCTCCTTAATGATCTCATTGATTGCCCCTATCTACTGGCAAGATTGAATTTCAATGCAGTACATGTTAATTTGCGCCACAGAGATTTTCTTGTACCTGAGTTTCATACCAGGAACTATTCCTATAACAACCCAGTGGATAGGGCGATGAGAGCATCTAATGAATCGGGTTTGGATTTGTTGAATGAGTCCCTATTCGCGATAAAAAGATATTTCAATAATTGAATAAAACTGTTTCATGTTCATATATATATATTTTTTTTTTTTTTGTATATTTTCTGGGCCTTCAGCTGAGCTGTATTATTTCCTTTGTTTTATTACTGTTTATTTCTTTTCGTTATCATGTAAAATGGTTGTACCGTTGAAATAAATAAATAAATAAATAAATAGAATAGATTATTAATTGATAAATTACTGAAGAAAAGTAATGAGATTGCAAGACTTTCAGAATTGCACCTAGCATTTTTACGTCTGAAAAATTATCTTATCAAGTATGTAAAAAGTATCTTAAGATAAGTATTTGAGTTATTTTTTTTTTGGAGTATCTTCAGATACCATTTGCAGAAAGTGATCTTATTCTGTAACTAGATACTATCGCAAAGTAACTTTCACAGCTATGTTAACTTAATTTAAAAATATAATAGATATATGAAATTTCAAATTATATTACAATTTCCAATCAGTATATTTTCAAAAATTTTGCAAAAATTGATCATCAAACAAAATAAATATTCTTCTTCTTCTTCCTCAGCCATTCTTCATCCACTCCTGGACGTAGGCCTCCTTCAAATGACTCTCCACTCCGATCTGTTCTGTGCCACCCGATGCCAAATAAATATTACTCATCAACAATTCTTTTAATTACCTGACTTCAGTTTAGAAGAAGAAGAAGAAGAAGAAGAACTTATGTTGATGTATACCTAATAGATTCTATGGAAGAACCCCTTGTTAATGATAGAGGTACCTGTATAAGATATCTGAATATTAGAAATTACTTCAGATAAATAGAGTATCCCGTAGTGTGAGCGTTCGGCCTCTGTTAAAATAATTTTTGGTGTGTTATTGTGATTGAAAATTGTCCAAAATGAACACAATGAACAATAAGATGTTTCTCGATTGGGTTGAAGAAACCGGACTGGCCAAATTGAGAAAAAATCCAATGAAAAACATAAGAAGAACAATTCAAATCAAGCATTCTATTATGAAAGTGAGATATCAACGAGATGATGATCAAGAAAGCATCATATCTTCACAACAAGGCGATGACATTTCCGCAGAAAATGAAGAAAACAACTTAGAGGTTGAGAATGGTGCGGAAAAAAGAAAAGAGGATGGAGTGAATGGAGAATATTTGAAAGAGCGTTTAAAAAAGGCACAAATGATCAAGAATCTCCTTGAGGCGAAGGCAAAAAGAATGAACAAAGGTTTAAAAACTAGAAAATTCAGTCAAAACTATTTGATCACGAAAGAAGAAAATTGGTGTCGTCATAGGCACCATTCATTTTGCTACAAACTACCTAATCGAGCAATTGAACCAAAAAAGAATGGACTGGATGAATAAATATTCCTTTTTTCAGAATAATACGCAGTGCACCAGGAATAAAACCTTCGATTTCACTTGAAAAAAAAAAAGAATATAATATGGCCATTTTTGTACAAATTGTAATTTTATCATGTTGTAGTTATGTAATTATTTTATATGTATTGTAATATGATGTATTATTGTAATAGGATGTATTATTGTAGTTATTAAAGTTTTGTCGCAAATATTGAATTTTCATTATCAATTTTGACTTAAAATATGATATTTCTTGTGTTTCAACAACAATAATCAATATTTAATCTTTTGTTCGGAAAAAAATTCATTAGTCATTATTATTTCTCTCCATCATTTATTCTTTATTTTTGCCTGATAATTCATTTCGATATATGAAAATCATTAAAGTAGGTACAGGCTCTTTATGAATTATTTTATCATCGTTGGCGTCTTCTATATATTCCTTACTCTTTCTTTAATATTGACACAGTTCTATATTAAAGAAAAAGTAAGGTACATATTGATGATACAGTTATTCATAAAGGACCTGTATGATCTCAATTATCAATTTTATTAAAATTTAGTGGACTCTCGGTTTCCTAATCCACGATTAGTAAATTTTTCAAAAGTATTACCAAACAAGAATGATTTTTAAAGACCGTATACTTAAAAGATTTATGGCACGTAATGAAAAAAGGGAAGTCGAAAAGTTAAAATATCATCAACAGTTATTTAAACCGATTTTATGGGTCTGAGAAAACAATTTTATTATTAGATGCTATTAGAGTTGATCGATTTCCTAATGTCACCTTTTGTAAATAGAAGGTGTACATTTAGGATATCTGCATTTCAGTAATGACTTCAAGTCAAGTATTTATTTATCAAGTACTTGGGAAATCAAGTGCATTCTATCAAACTACTTAATTTTTAGCAGTTTTATTGTTTTATGTGCACATCAATAAGAAAAAATGTTGGAATGAAAAGAAACCTTGCAATTTGAGAGCAAAACATATTTCAATAGGGTAATTAATTAGCCTAAATTATGACCAAAATATTTAGAAATCTAAAGTGTTTCTTCTAGCCTTACTGTGTTAAGTTTACTTACTAATAAATTTTTTGAATATTTACAAAAGCAAGGTATTGCTGGCAAAGATATAGGTATTGACAAATGGGTAAGATAAATTAATATTAATAATAATAAATTTTTTTTTATACAAAATTCTTTCAACTCTAGTGTTTGAGGAACTAGGCACATGATACTTCCCGAAATCCTAATTAAAAAAAAGATATCACCAGAATAAGAATCAATCAATTGGATTCGTGATTATCAATATTTTTCAAGTTTTTTTTTTTAACTTTTGTGATTATTTCTTCGATAAATATTGAACAATTGAAAATATGCCCTCATTGTCTCATATTACAAAATTATATAAATCTAAAAACTGAATTGATTGGAAATTCAAAGATACGTAAAAATTATCTTCTAAAAAAGTCATCAAAAAAACTATTCTGTAATATGAAATGAATATCTATGATTCTGAAATATTCGGCTACAATGAAATTTCAATTACAATTTTTTCACGTAATACCTGTTCAACAATGCATAACGAGGAAGGAGGGGTTATTGAGGACAATTATTAGAAAAAATAAGGAAATATCTTAAGTTACAATTGAAAAAAAAAATATAAGGAATATCAGATTTTATTCTTTCAAAGTTGGGGTAACCCCCTCATGAGTCAACCCTTCTCAATTTGGCCGTTATGAAGGAACCGTTTGATATTTTTCGATTCTGTTTTCATACTCGTGTTAGGTATACAAAAAAGTTCAATCTCGAGAAATTTCAACAATTTCGGGTGAAATTTTTCGTTTTGCTGTAGACATGTGAAAAAAAATTTTTGTTCGATTTTTGAAAAAAAGTTTTCACAGAAATTCTCAGAAAAATGAGTTGATTCAGAAAATGAAATTCAATTTGACAACCGAGAAAAAAAAAGCAAACGTTGCAGGTTTTCCGCCATTTTCAATTTTTTTTCAAGGTTTTTTACCTTTTCTGAATTGAGCACTCAAAAATACTCTGATTTAACCCAAAATCGTAACTTCAAGGTTATTCAAAACAGTCCACACTTGGTCAAAAATGACGTTGCACACCCTGAAACTCGCTTATGCTTCGAAAACGAGGTACGTATCATAAGGCGAAAATGATTCTCCCGGTGTCATCTACATGACTATATAGGTTTGTCCGAGTCCGGTATGAAATGAAACACCCTATATATTTTCAACTGAAATTTATACCATTTGGTTTTAATGGGGTGTTCTTATAAAGTAGCTTGATAGTTGATATCAGGTCCGCCGCAAGACAAAATAAAATTTCGCCGCCCGAATTCCGTAATCGTACCTTCATTGACTGCTATTGAATTGATATATAGGGTGTTTCATTGAGAAACGGATATACTTCACAGGCACAAAGGCGGTTCTGGAGATACTCCATTTATTGGTTCTTACAGTCTTCGTAGCCGAGATACAGGGCGTTTTATGAATTTTGCCCGTTTCTTTCTGATATGCGTCAATGATCAAGAATATCCTTGGGTTGACGGCAAATAGAATAGAATAGAATAGAAAGGTTTAAATACTGAAAAATTCAGTCAGAATGATATGATCCCGAAAGAAGAAAATTGGTATCGTCCTAGTCACCATTCGTTTCGCTACAAAGTACCAAATCGAAATTGAAATTGAATGATTGAATGATCAAAATAAAATCAAACGAAGGTGAAATGGAAATGAATATGACATAGCTAGGTTTGTACAAATTGTAATTTTATTATGTTGTAAGTTTTATCATTATTTATGTATTGTAGTAGGATGTATTATTAAAAAAAAATAGAGTTTTGTCCTTAATATTGAATGAGTTTTCTTTTTTAATGGAAATATAATATTTTATGTGTTTCAATAACTATTATAATTAGTTATACTGATATTTAAAAAAAAATTCCATTGAATTATAACCACTTTCCGTTAAAAAACATTACATTTGCCAGAGGATTTTTTTAGTACATGGAATTTATTAAAATACAGGGCGTTTATGAATGATTGTATTATCGTAGTGACCTTCGATATTGACAACAGTTTTATATTACCATATTTCAAAATCGACAATCATAGGTTATGAATCGCATTTTTATTGAAATTTTGTGGAATTTCGGTTTCCTTATCCGCGATGAGTAAATTTGAAATATTTCAAAAGCACTACGACAAAAGAATGATTTTTAAAGGCCCTGTACCTAAATAGTTGATGGCATGTCTTATAACAAAATTCATAGAGAAAAAATTAAGTCATTTAAATCCATTTTATGGGCCTAAGAAGATTATTCTGTAATTACATGCTATTACCTTTTGAAATTTTAAGGGGTACATTCGAGATATCTGCAATTCAGTAATGACTTCAGATATATCGATAAGGTGTTCTGAGTAGGTAATTATCATCTGATGAGAAGATACTTTATTCTTTTTGTTGAAATTTAAAAATGTCCGAAAAACAAAACACGTAAGAAAACGATTTCGAATTTGTTCGACGAAATCGAAAAATTTTCAAATGAACATAAAATTATGAGAAAAACACCACCAAATGCGAATTTTGAGCTAAAAATTTTAGTATCGTTTGTCTTTCGTAGGTCCATGTTTGTCCACCCAATAATTTCATTTGTCCACCCACAGAAACCAAAAATACGACAATTTTAAATTACGGGAACCCCCAAATGCGAATTTTAACACCGTTCAGGAGCATTATCTGAGCAGGACCCTCAGATTGCAAAAACGTGTTTTAAAGAGCATAGATCGTTTGTCCAACGATTTCTTTCCACCCATAATTTCATTTATCCACCCTCAAAAGGGAAGAGATCAGGGTAGTTTTCCATCGAAATAATTCGTTTATCTAGGTCCCATTCGCTAAACGAAAAGAAGAATTGATTTTCGATCAAGTTCCCGTTGGTTTATTCAGAAATTTTTTTACGGTACGATTTTTTGTCCATTATTCTCGATACTTTTTTGCATTCACAAAACGGATTACAGGGACTTGGACAAAATGCAATGATGTGTCACCCAAAGTGCAATCGGTGAAGGACAATATTTTTATAAATCGTGTCATCGTGATTTACATGTCAAAATATTTTATTCATTTTTGCATGAAAAATATTGTGCTTAGAATGATGCCATAATTTGTAAATAGAAATAATAACAAATGATTTGATTATTTATTAACCTTTCTCATTGAGTGTAAATCATTCAGAAATCTTTATTCTTTATTTTTGGATTGTTTTCAAGCAAAAACTATTTGTGTCTGATATTTCAATAGGTAGAAATATAATCGATAAACCACGGTATTATAGACTCTCAATATTTGATTTTGTTTTCGTGTTACCAGATGCAAAATTTGAATATGAGAATTAAAACTAGATTTCCTTCGAAGGATGGAAGAAAAAAAAATTTTTCAAAAAGTGCTTACGTACTACTACTAATATTCGGCTGAAGAAATATTTTTTGATTCTTTTTGTTATAAACCATTAAAAATTACATATTCATAATGGAATTTAAGATAGACAAACGAATCAACGATAAAAAAAAATCAGCAAATTCTTGAATAGTCCATAGAGGGTTTTCGATAAAAAATCAATTGTTCTTTTCGTCTTGCGGAGGACATATTACATATCTTGATTTTCTTCGAGTGCTTTTTGATTCTAACTTTTCGAAAATTTTTTATGATTGATTATTACAGTTTTGTAGGTGAAGAAACGCATATAAATGGCTAAATACAGTAGAAAAACGGCCTTTGCTCTTTAAAACACGTTTTCGCAATCTGGGGGTCCTACCCAGATAATGCTCGGAAAGAACTTCTTTCTCCATATCTCTTGAACGGTGTCTAGATGGATGAAAAAAAAAGGTGCACAGTAGCTGGACCTACGATGATCCTGGAAGTTCGAATTTGGGGGATCCAACTTCATTTTTCCCGTAATTTCGAATGGAAATTATTTTTTTTTAAATCTTGGGGTGGACGAATTAAATAATTGGGTGGACAAACCTGGACCTACGAACCTGAAATTTTGAGCTCAAAATTCGCATTTGGGGGTGCCAACTTCACATTTCCCATAATTCAGAATTGTCGATTTTTTTGACTTGTGGCTAACCCATTGTTTGGGGATCGGTATACGGGGTAAATGTTTATTTTCCTGCTTTTTAACACTTACCATTCTTTCTTCAATATTTTCACTTAGAACTTCTAGAACTTCGTGATGTACAATTCCTCTTTTCACCAAGACAGCTGTACCTCCTTCTCTTCCTTGTTCTCTGTCTTTTCTATACACTTCGAAGTTTCAAATTTTCAATTATTTGGTAGGCTTCAAATAGGTTTCACTCAAGAGATGAATATTGATTTTATTTTCTTCCAAGAATAGAGTTAATACTTGTCTTTTTTGGATGACTGAATTTGCGTCCCAGAAAGCAATTGAAAGTCTTTTGATATGATTCATTTTTTCTCGAGAACGATGATCGATTTTTCCTGCTCTTCTTTGAAGGCGATCTTTTGTTTCATTGAATTTGACAGTTTCAACCCGATAATAGTCTTCTAAATTTAATATGAGTTCATTTGTGTTATTGTTCATACATAACGAATATTTTGTTGCAACCTACTGTTGTCGCGACGTTCAAGGAAAAGGATTTTTGTTTTTCTTTTTTTCAGAACTAATAGGTGAACCTCTAGTGAGTCTCTGTTCATCATGTTTATTTACAGTATTTAATAGAATATTATATTAGGTTGTGTTGAAAGCCAATAAACTTTAATATTATTATTATTATTAACTGAAAGATACTTTACCACCCATTAGGGTGATAACGTATCTTTCAGTTGTTTCATCTTTTCCTCTTTGATTCCTGGAATTTTTAGTCCTTCCTTCTTAGCTTCCTCCTTTTGGCATTCATATTCCTTCTGGTTTCCATGGACAACTGTTAATTTCTTTTCATTTCACTTCAATTCAAAAGTGTGGAATTCTTCATCTTCTTCTCGTAGGATTTTATACATTGCCGGTTGTCATCCTCGCTCTTTGGTTCAATATTTATCCCTTGCGCAACTAGTTTCACTTTTTTTACATTTTATCTGTTTTTCATGATCTTCTTGTTTACGTGATTCCATCTGTTTTTATTCCTTAAAATCAATTGTGCAATTCTTTCACTTTTCATTTTGGTTGTTCCCCATTTTCAGTTATATTTCTGGATTTTACCTGCTTTTGTGTTTCATTCCCTTTATTTGTCTTCCCTCCATCGATGTCTACTTTGTTCTTGAGCAAATAATTGCCCAAGGTCACAAAATATTTGAATGGTTTTATTCATTTCGTATAACCACTCTTCTTATCTTAACTTTCTCTTTACTTTCGCTTTGTTATAGCGATAGTATGTGTCATAGCAGATAATGATATGTCATTACCACTAATAACCTTGCTTTCACTTTGGAGAGGGGGGATCAAACGGTCATGCGCACTAGTCCCAGCGTCTTACCTTCACGAGTACTGGCCAATGAGAGCTTATGTATACCTAATGGATTTTTATAGAAGAACACTTTGTGTTGGTAAGAGTACCTACTACCTCTATAAGATTTGTGCAAATTAGAAATTACTTCAGATATAAAGTATCCCTCAGTGCAAGCGTATGCCATCTGTTAGGAAAATTATTTTGTTCTTTTTTTTAAATATAGTGTACCCCGTAGTGCAAGCGTTTGCCATCTGTTAGGAAAATTATTTGGTTCTGTTTTCTTGTAATTTGTCCGAAAAGAACACAATGAATAAGAAGGTGATTTTTGATTGGCTTGAGGAAACCGGATTGGCAAAATTGAAAGATAATCCAATGAAAAACATGAGAAGAACAATACAGGTAAAGGATATCCTTACCAAAGTGAGAAAGCTACGAGAAAAAGACTTAATCGAACAAACAAATATAAGATTGAGAGCAGAAATCACTGGATCTCCACTACAAAACGATGACATTCCCGCAGAAAATAAAGAAAGTAACTCAGAGCTCGAGGAGGAAACGACAAAAAAAACTGATGACGAATTGAACACAGAATATTTGAATATATGTTTGAAAAAAGCATCGATGATCAAGAATATCCTTGAGTTGACGGCAAGAAGAATCAACAGAGGTTTAAATACTGAAAAATTCAATCAGTATGATGTGAGCCCGAAAAAAGAAGATTGGTTTCGTCCTAGGCGCCATTCATTTCGCTACAAAGTACCGAAGCGAGCAATTGAATGATTCATTACTAAATGTAATGAATGAATAAATTTCTCCTTTTCGAAATAAGAAACGAGGCATAAAACCTATTATTTCACTTGATGAAAAAAATGTGATATAGCTATGTTTGTACTAATTGAAATTTAATGTTGTATTGTTATTATTCATGTATTATAGTAAGATGTATTATTGATGTTAATATAGTTTTGTTCAAAATATATACCGAATTTTTTTTTTTAATGAATATTTGAATATATTTATATTTTATCATAATTAGTTACTTTATTATTTAAGAAAAAATTCCATTGAGTCATAATCACTTTCCCCAATTTATCGAAATGCAAGGCCTTTGTGAATATTTGTATTATCGTAGTGGCCTCCTATATGCCCTTTATTGCCTTTCATTGGAAATTGACAACAGTTCTAAATTATTACCAAATTTCGAAATTGGCAATCATAGTTTATGAATAATTATCAAATCTTATTGAAATTTTGTGGACTCTCGGTTTCATAATCCGAAATTATAAACAATAATTTTTCAGAAACGCCCTGTACCTTGAGAATGAATCAAGATATTTCTGATCAGTTTTCTGATAGTGATTATCTCAAAAAAACAGCTCAAGGGTCCTTAAATATTTTTTCTCTAAGACTTATTGTTCTCGAGATGCTTTCACTGAGCATCGAATTTGGGACACCTGTACCCATCAGACATTTCCATTCATTTCAAGGTTATGTCCAAAACAAATATATCAAGTGCGTAAAATCCGGACTCTACGTGTATCATAAGCTACTTCAATAAGAGAGTAGCACACTTTCAGAGGTGTGAACCGAGTATCTTAACCGGATCATACGGTTTTCTTTGAGTGCAACTCATTAGGACGGTCATAATGCAGCGACTAGGATCTATAGAGCTTATTTTTTCCATGTTTTTAACATAATTCAGTGATAAAAGACATTCGTTAAGCTCAACTATGACATAATATTTCGCAATAGGTTTCTATTATGTTTAATCCAGCGTTACGATTTATGGGTTTGGTAAACGAGAGGAATTTCTCCTAGAATAATTAATTAACTTGTAACAATCAAAATGGAAACTCCAAATTTGATGTCTTTTCTGTTATTATTATTATTATGAATACTGATGATAATAGAGAGCACTTAATTAGACATCATTAAGATAGCGAATAAGAATGACATACCTAATCAAGCTATAATGCAGAATTTTGTCTAAGATTCTCAACTAGAACCTGAGAACAAATCAGCACCATTCTATATTTTTTCAACAAATTATATAACATTTGAAGTATTTTGCAATTTTTTCTGAATGAAAATCGATACTTCTTCTCGTGAAGCTTAATGCTCTTCGGTCTAGATCTCCAACCTTTCTTCAAATAAATACATCGAATTTATGAAATTATATCAAAGAAAAATTTATCCATCTACTGTTCACCAACTTCATTATAACAACGAAATAATTGCACAAATTGTATCAAACAATAATTTGCTAAGTATACCTAAAAGATGTAATGAAAGTAGGATAGAAAGTACTTATCTGGTTCTAGATAATATTTCGATAAATAATTATCAGATTTATGAAACATGTGTTGCCACGATGTTATCTAATAGGTAATATCCCGTTTCAACCCTAGATGTTCTTCAGTTATGCAATTCTAAATATTGTTAAGGCTTATGTGATTATTCTAGAATTATCTCTGCACTGATTATTGATTGAGGCAATTAGATGAAATGTTACCGAATAAATTCATTATTTTCGGTTACTTGAAATGAGCATTTCAAAATAAATTCATTATTGAATCTGAGGCGTAGATTTACTTTCGTATGTAAAATACGAAGAGCAAGCTATGATCACAAATTCAATTCCATTGGTTTTCCACCATTAGATACATTAAAAATGTTTGAACAAGTTAACGTAAATTTTATTTTCAGTTGAATTCTCGATTTTTCTTAATGTCTAAATCACCTAATATAATGAGAATAGTGCACTCGTATCTAACAATCAGGAAGTTAACATTCAAAGAACAATATCGACATAACATAACATATATATTCATCATCAGGATTATTAAATCATGTGTACCGGAAGGTTCAAAAATAGGCTCTCTAGTTCTGAATATTTTTGTTTCAGACACCTAGAAGACGACAACATGTTTATGGTTGTGTATGGTTTGTACAAATTGCAATTTTATTATGTTGTAAGTTTTATAATTATTCAAGTATTGTAGTACGCTGTTATTGAAAAAAAATTATTGTTAATATTCACTCAATTTTTTTTTTAATGGAAATTTAATATTGCATGTGCTTCAATAACCATCATAATCAGTTATATTTATCGTATTATGATGGTTATTGAAACAGATGCAATATTATATTTCCATTAAAAAATAAATAACCATCATAATTAGTTAAATATAACTAATTATGATAAAAATAATTAGTTAAATATAACTAATTATGGTAGTTATTAAAACACATGAGATAATATATTTTTTAATATCAATAGATAGTTAAAAAAAATTTCAATGAGTCATAACCACTTTCCGCGGAAGAAAAAGAAATTTCGTGGAATTTAGGTTTTTATTATACGTGATAAGTAAATTTTAAATATTTCAAAAGCACTACGATAAATTATTAATTTTTGAAGGCCCTGTACCTATAAGTTGATGGCACGTCATATTAAAAAAAAAAATTAAGGAAAATAATTTTTTAATTATATGCTATTTTAGTTGATCAATATTCTAATATCTTCCTTTGATAAAAAAAACTTGACTTGACATTAAAAACTACTACTTGACTTGATTTCAAGTCAAGTAGCTTGAATATCAAGTCAAGTAGTACTTTTTTAATGTCAAGTAAGTATTTATCCATCATGTCATACCTAAGACATTTATCTGGAATTGATTTCAAGTCAAGTAGCTTCATATCAAGTCAATATCTATTCTCGATGAACAACTTTGAAAACAACCGGTTTAACTTAGAAGAAAAAAGTTAAAATTATAATGAAGGAGGTGATTCTCAGCATCACATATTATGCAGGAAGAGCGAAATGTGAAAAATCCTAAGATGAAGACATCTCATAATGTATTTGACAACATAATAAGACATACCATGGTACGTGAGGAAGCAACATACAATAAAAAAAATACAATCTATAGTTGAAATCCCCAGAGGAGTAGAGGAGATGATTAAGAAGCAGACAGAAAACCTAATCGAAAGGATGAAAGGAAACTCGAACAATGAAATAAAGAGAGTATTGAAAATTCCGGTCCGAAAGACTAACAAATGGCCAACTCTTTCCAAAATGAAGAGATAACCCTTACCAGTAAAATCCTGAAAGTCACTGTAGAAAAAAGAAGAAATAATTAAACAAGAGGCGTAAAGATAAAATTCTGGTTCTCTATAAAGCAAAATTTCTATATTATTATTATTATTATTAAACAAAATTACAGAGTTGAGGTACATTAAACCTATAAACTCTAACTGAAAATTATCCATAATACAACTGTAGAGAAAGAGAAAAAAAAATATATGATGAAAGTTTTTTTTGGAAAATCACCTTCTGCGGTGTCTGCTAAAATTACGGACCCGGGTCGATCATCATGTTGGTAATGAATTCTCATGTTTCTTGAAAGATCCTATCTCCTCTATGGTGAACTCTTTCATACAGGGTGTTCCGTAAAGACCACGTCAAACCGAGGGAGAATGTAGATCAAAGGATAACCCACCTGCTATGACAAAATTGCCATTATAAAAGTCTTACCGTTTTCGAGATTTTTTTTTGTTTGAAAATAATGAATTTTTGTCCCTTTCAATAGTTTTGTCATTACGGTTGGTACAATTTTACACTTTTTTGGTTAATTTTTTCAGTGAAATATTGCTGAAGAATGATTTCAACGTTAACATCAAAAACATCCTCCGAACATTTTAAAGGGGGCTATGAGAAATATTTTCATTGGAAATTTTGGTAGTGGATTATTTTGTTCATGAAGTTTAGCCCATCGTAGTGGAACCAAAATGCACCGAGCTACTGCTGCACATTACACCAATAAATTTTCTATTTTATAGTGATTTCAAAAAGGTATCACACAAGTATTTGTTATTCAAAGAAAAAAGATATGGCTGT
Organism: Harmonia axyridis; assembly: GCF_914767665.1. Lineage (NCBI taxonomy): Eukaryota > Metazoa > Arthropoda > Insecta > Coleoptera > Coccinellidae > Harmonia > Harmonia axyridis. Next base: position 56,214,315 of record NC_059502.1, on the reverse strand, counting down.
TTTTATCCAAATGGGTACGTTTCTGACAAAATCAAGTTTGTCAATTCTGTTAAGAAATCTTCGATGTTGCATTACTTAGTGAACAATGGCAATTGTTTACGTGCGAAAATATTACTCGCATAATCATTCACCTCAACGAAATTCAATTTTCCGAAAACATCATGCAGATCCAGATTTTTTCAATAAGATCATTTGGAGCGTCTTTACGGGACACCCTGTATATTTACCATCTCAATAATTTGTTTGCAGGTATTCGAAACGCCAATGAGGACAAATCTAACAAATCATATGACTGGAAGAAAGGAGCTTTTGAGCACCCTTTCATTCATGCGCCAATTGAAATTGATAAACTAAGAATACTAAGATAAAACTATGAGTGAAATCTGCAGCTTCTTTCTCAAATTCATTCATTACAGTCTTTAAAAGAACTGGAACTGAAGCTCTCAAAGTAAAAAATTCAAAAACTCAGAAATATAACTGTTCAAAATTAATAACTAGAATAATAGTAAATGCTAAACTGAAATGAATCTGTTTGTTAAATTGGCTTCTTGTTTTCTTTTAACCAAGGTACAATAAAAGCGAACACTTCAACATAAAGGAATGCTAGTCTCACTTTATATTCCCTGAAACGATTCACTAACAACTTCAAAGTACATATAAATAAATACATATAATAAACGTAGAAATTACACCGAAGAAAATGAAGAGCTACTGCTCAAGAATTGATCTGAGAGGAACTGACATCGCTGACACCATTAGCCTGTAAACCCAGACCTTAAAATGCTTCTGGAGAAGATCGACATTCCTGAGAACATGAAATCTGAAAGTTATTGGACATTATTCGGAAATTTATTATTATACATAATGCCAACTTGGGCTAACAACTCTAGCAGTATTTCAATTAACCATGCTCGTCATCATGAGAGACTCAAGCAGAAACTTAATGTTCCTGTTCCAAATGGAAGAAAAATCTTCATATGCCGGTTTGAAGAGGTACCGTAAATTGGATATGACTACTGCGTAATGGTCCAGTGATGGTTGTTTCGCTTTTATACCTCGTTGATCTCCAGTACGCCCAGCTAGGTCGCGCAGTGTGACAACAAATTAAGAAAATTGGTCTTTTCAAGTGAATTTCAGAAAAGGATCGCAATGGAAGCATGCAAAATGAATTTAGCGTTCAGCAGAATTCTATGTAAATTCCAAAAATTTCATCACTGTTACCCCAAAATTTTTTAAGGAATTTTATTGCTGTACAACTTTGCTTTCGCCATTTTGCAATAGATGGCAGTAGCGATAAGTGGTTGTCGAAATAATTAAATCTTAGATGGCATACAATAAACTTGAATAACTTAACGACATCGAAATATTAGTCCATTTTTGTCTGCATCATGAAGTTATTCTCGATTAAACATGTCAGCTTACGAGCCAAATTCTCGTCATTTGCGGGAGGTTTAAATTTTCCGGTGAAATGTTTTTTCGTTAATCTTCGAAGGGGTGGATCTTTTCCAGGGGGAGGTTTTTCTAAAAAATTTAGACCAAATACCCACCTGAATTTGAATCATCCCTTACATTTTTTCGGTGTTATTCAGTTACAACCTGTATAGTTTTTACACTGTGTTTTAGGAAGAATAAAATTGGGTACCTACCCAATGACATAGCTTTGCTTCGACTGAAACAGTAAGCTCAACAAATTTCGAGGAATTTGAATGCAATATCAAAGCAGTTTGATTCTTTACTCATTCAAGCTTTATTATTTGTACACATTAGGACGAAGTTGTTTTCAACAAAAACGAAACAGCTGAGATTTTAGGCATTGATATTAAAAAAAAAATTCAATGTGATCACATCTTTCAAGCCATTGAAAAATTCCAGAAGAATATTGGAAAAAATACGAAATAGCAAATATGTAATAATAGTAATTCCGTGATTGCAAGATCTATAGTTTTATATCTTTCAAGAATTTTGTCGGCGCTGAGTAATACCTAGGATGTAAGTCTTCGGGTGAATAATAGAGAAAAAGGAGTTATAATAATCAGGGAGTATTTTTTAGGATTGTCCCTTTAGGAGAAACGGCTCGAGGTGATTTTGAAAATTTTATAGTCAGCAAATTAGAAAAGTTGTCTTTACCACTCAAAAATATGAGATTACACGGATTTGATAATGCAATTGATATCAAGGGAAAGGGCATCAAAGGCTCATTTCCTCTTACCAATCCTAAAATGAATTCAACTTTTTGTACAGGGTGGGCAAATTTCGATATTTTAGCACTACAACTTTTGACCCAGAGGAGATAGACAAAATCTGATACCTCATTCTCAGTCTCTTTTTTTGAGATACTAACAAGGGTAGTTTTCATTTTTGGCCACCTTTTTTTGTTTCCGAGTTATAAGCGAAAATTGGAAAAATGGCGATATCGAAAAACATTTATATCTCCGTTAATAATGATGATAGAGCTCTGAAATTAAAACATCAGACAGGCACTTTTTTAACGTAGAATCCAGTGGCGTGCTCAACTTTTCAAAAGGGTTTTTAATTACGAAGCTATGACCCAAAGTTATGTTTTTTTTTTAATGGGAAAGCTTAATTTTACCTGATTTCAAAAATATATAACATCGTATGGTTTGTATCAATATAAATAATAGAAAATGGTAAAAAACATTTTTTTTTACCTAAGAGTCTCAATATTTATATGGTTTCAACTGTTGACAAGCACAGAAAAATTGAACTTCCTATAACAAGGGAAGTGTCCTTCCGTCAATCTGATTATTTATATGATCTTTACTAATTCCCTTCGTAATTGAATTGTTCAATCATATGTGCATTGTTTAATAAGCTATTTGAAATGAATTGGTACTTGTGCGTATTCATTCTGGAGACCTATGAAAATATTCTTCTGATGCATCCATCTCCTTACAACTCTTTCGATTGAAACATTCGATCCTGTGGATCTTTTCGTTATTTCCGAATCTATTTTTAGATAAAAAATTTATGAAATACACCAAGATTAGAATTTTGTAGAAATTAGTTAAAAGCATAGAAATAATCAGATTGATGAAGGGACACTACGCTTGTTAGAGGAAGCTCAATTTTTTTTCTGTGTTCATCAACAGTTGAAGCCATAGAAATAATGAGACTCTTAGATGAAAAAAAGTATTTCACCATTTTCCATTATTTATATTGATACAAACCATACAATGTTATACATTTTAATTAAGCTTTCAAAAAATGGCAAAGAAATCTAGTGTTCCTATTTGAAAAAACATACCTTTGGGTCATATAGCTTCGTAATTGAAAACCCTTTTGAAAAGACGAGCACACCACTGGATTCTATGTAAAAAAGTGCCTATATGATGTTTTGATTTCAGAGCTCTATCATCAGTATTAACGGAGATATAAATGTTTTTCGATATTGCCATTTTTCCAATTTTCGCTTATAACTCGAAAATAACAGAAGGTGGCCAAAAACGAATACTACCCTTGTTAGTATCTCAGAAAAAGGGACCGAGAAGGCGGTATCAAATTTTTTTTTTTAAATAATAATGAAAGCTTTTATTCTGCAACAAAATACATATTCTCTCATAGAATGGGCAAGATCCAGTGCATCCAGGCCAAATTCAAAAGTTGTAGTGCTAAAACATCGAAACAGGGACAAAAATCATCCAAATTTCAAAAAGAGATTCCTAATCGAGTCAAACGCAACTTCTCAGTAAGAGCTAATCTATCATGTGTTGCGCCCAGGATTCCGCAAATAACATCAAGTGGGCTAGGAGGCACCGTAATCTTTTTTTCAGGTCGCAGCATTTATAGCGCCAAAGAGCGATTGAATAAGAGGAGCAAGAAATAAAATCGCATTAGACTTCCGCGGTCTTTCGTATTAGGAAGAGATAATCAACTTCAACCTTGTAATCCGTCAGGTATAGATCATGGGAGGCAACTGTAATCTAGTGTGCAATTAAATGGGCAGTCTCATCCAGACTGACTGGTGTGCCGTTTGAGATGAGCTAACATTTGGAAAAGACGAAATTGGTGGAGTAAGAACAAACGTTACCATCGTATCTTGGACTTTAACAAACACAGAGTGACGGTTTTATTACTGTGTGTTTACACGTATAATCTACTCTAGGAAATAGGATATGAAACTTTAGTATTGTTATAAGGAAGAGATTTATGTTTCACAAATATTATGCTGTGTTATTATTCAGTGGAGAAATAGTATATTTTAGTATAGGGTGCGGCAGAATATCGTAAAATCTTTTATTTCCCAACGAACAGAAAATTTATATGTATTGCGAGGGAACAGCTTGGTTCCTGTGGGTGTTACTTAACAAATAACACACTCCAACTGTTTACGGCTCTATGGCAGCAAAACTTCAAAAAAACGTTACAAAATTATATAAATTCAAAAATCGTCCAATTTTCTTGCCGCACCCTATATGTATTATCCAGAATTTTGCACTCGGTTTGAAAGATAACTCTCAACCTTGAAAATCAGTGAGATTGTGTGATATATAAAGGCGCTATATGAAATATTCTTGAGGAATTGAAGACTTGAATTGATAGATTTATTAGCCTGAAATTTCAATGAGATTTTCGAAAATTAATATATTTTATTTATTTGTATTTGCATTCAGAAAATCCAAATTGAAAAATTCTTCCATCGACTGAGTCTTGAAGTTGCTATCTTGTAATTGAAATTGGCAATTCTTCTGTCACTAAAGATGAAGTTAACGAGTGAATCTTACTAGATAATAAATATAGTCAAAATTATGGAACAAATTCTTTTTTCAGAAGAAAAATATTTGGCAACAAAATCCTGAAACAGGTCAAATTTTGTTTCACTTTTACCGAATTTTAAGCATTTTTGAAGAATTTTTGTTGCAACCTGTGCCATTCATATCAACCCCTTAAATTTTTTGGATAGGGAAAGTGGGTCAAGTGGGACTTTTTTGGCAAGGTCTTTGTACCCTCCTTACAGGCGTGCAGAAATTCTCAAGAAAAAAATTTTTTTTTTCAAAAATTAGTTAGTTCAAATTGGTTTTCAGTATGTGCACTTTGTCATGGCGTAGTGTTTCACACATTCTAATTTTTCACGTGAGGGGGTTGAAAGTTGTGCATGAAAAAAACTGTACTTTCATTCGGTGACAAATTTCATCAGGTACCTACCATCGTCACAAAGTAAATGAGCCATGGCAAAGTGTACATACTGAAAACCTCTTTGAACTAACTGATTTTTCAAAAAAAAAAAATTTTTATTGAAAATTTCTTCACGCCTATAAAGAAGATACAGAGAGCTTGCCAAAAAAGCACCACATGACTCACATTTAGATGGTTGATGGGGATGGCACAGGGTGCAATAAAAATCCTTCAGAAATGCATAAAAATTTGGTACAAGTGAAACAAAATTTGATCTGTTTCAGGATTTTGTTGTCATATATTTTTCTTCTGAGAGAATGAATTTGTTCCATAATTTTGACGCGCACTGTATATTATATATAATATAATATACACATTCCGTGTGGTCCAACGAAAACTTAACACCTCGATTGTCGAAATCTGGAAAATCGCTTGAACCCCTCAATTTCTGATTAGAGGGGAAAAAACTTTTTCGTTCCTTATTTTTATTTATTCAAATGGAGTACATGACAGGATTTCATTGAACAATCATCTAGATAAAGTAACCATCTAATATTAACTTTTGCAGTCAATCGATCCAAAAACGTTATTTAGTGTAGTTATTGTTGATTGTTATTTTTTATCTAGTTGATTATTCAATAAAATGCGACGATGAAGGGATACTCAAAACGAAAAATGAATTTCGAAAATTGAGATGGACGTTCAGACAGAAATATTATCCACGACTTGATAAACAACAAATGACTTGTACTCAAAAATTTGAAGAGATATATTGATGATAGGATAGTGTGATACTGTTATGAGTCTGAATTTTGTAAAATTGTTTTTCGTTCTTTTTTTATTGTTATTTATGATCAGCATTGTTGTACCTCGTTGATATGTATGGAAGTGAAAGAACATCACTTACAAGTAGCAACGCTACTTCTGTGATTTATGTTTATTTTCATAGTATGTAGATTTTGGGAATTGATGTCATTTTGAGAAATTTTGTTTTTTTTTTCTGAGAATAAACTATATTATTATTATTATTATGTAACGGAACAGATGATCAAAACTGAAATCCTCATAACAAAAACCTGTTATAGTGAGAAGAATAAGTACATATCACGAAACATCGCATAATGAATACTTTCAAATCGCTTTAGATTTTAAACATAGAGACCAAGTCTATCAATGCAAATTTTGGCCATCAGGTGTATCTTTTACACGGTTCAGATTCAATTATAATATGAATCAGATACATAATTCATTGCCGAACACAAATTTTCAATAGAAGATCACTACTTCACAACCGAAGTAATGACACCAACTATTCGAATCTTGAATCTGAATACACAATGTAAGCGAAATAAATTTTGAATCTTTTGCTTCGTACTAACAAAAATGTTGGACTGTTTTTGTTGAAATCCATTTGATCGATTTTCAGGTATTCTAAATTGAAAAGATTTGATTTGAGATTTCTTATTTTCTTGGAAACCTCAACTCCATTTTCTCTATATATATTCTTGAATCCAATATATCGATGTCAATTTGTATTATTGCTCACCTCTATCTTTCAGTATAGCATGAGAAAAAAAGCCGAAAGAGATTTCAGATGAAAAATATGTTGGTTGTTTTTTGTCAGTTTCCAATCAATCTCTTACAGATTCCAAAATTTGTTTAGACCTTTCCATTATCCAGTCGCATGATACAAGCACTGTTTGTGGCTTCTGAATTGTCAGGCAGTTTCGAATTCAATTCACTGTTACTACTTCAGTTCCACAAAAAGCTTTGTTCACCAGATGAACGAAATTGAATTTGACCGCCAATCCTCTATTATTGATATAATATAGATATGAGCATTGCCCGATGATTCCAAGCTGTTTTTATTTCAAAATTTGTATATCAAAAAACATATGCCTCAATTCCTAAAACAACATTTTTGTACTTATATTTAATCTCTAGTGAATTAGCGGTTTGCTCTGAAACTATATTCGTTTCATTCAATATTTTTGCTTTAAAAAGCGTCCATTCTTGAATGTATATTCAACATTGCCGTAGTATTCGTGGTTTTCACTCTCGACTGGTGAAACAGCATTAGATAAGCCAAACATACTGGAGGATGAAGTAAATATACAAAGATAGGCATCTACCTTTGAAGTCTACAGTGTGACACGAAAGAAGGAAGAAGTCTTAAATTGTTGAATGTAACCGAAATGTATAGAGTTCTTGGTGTTTGAAATTGTCTATGCTGAAAAGGGGGTTCATTCATTTCCAAGTAAATGCAGCACGGGGAGTAATTACTGCAAGTGTCTAATCACCTAAAGTTCATAAAAGTATAATATTTTTTATATGAATCAACTGAATTTTCATTCACTTTTAAAATCCAATTTATTAGCCACTGCGTAATACATAACATTTAGGTTAGAATGTAGGTTCATAAAATATTATTGTCATTGACATTGCAGAGTCCAGAATTTGAATTTTGCTGTCAATTAGCACTCAGTGAATTGGTTCGAATGAATCAAATAAGAATAAATTATGTTCTCAATAACTTTTCTCTAATTTTTTGGCAAATTTATTCATTCAGCAATACCTTGTAAAACAGACTTTTCATCGTTATATTTAGTTATTTTATTAGGGATATCAAGCAAATAGCTCGATATTTCAACCAACTGCTCGACTTGAAATTCAAGTTCGTGAAAATTACATACTTGGGCTTGACTTGACTTGATTTTAGATATTAATTGCTTAACTTAATATCAAGCTACTTGATACTCGACTTGATTTTACCTGAGCTTGATATGCACGAGTCGCACGGCATATATTTCTGCAATCTCGTGCGCGTTTAGACTAAATAAGGGGATTCTGCGAGCGCCCAGAGACCGAAGCATTTGCCAGTGTGACTTTATTAGTAGTTTCCTCAGATTTCTATGAAATCTTATATTTTGGTAGTTTCAGAAATATCTTTCCAAAATAGCCAAGAATTTTTTATCATTTAGATTCTTTTACTTCTGTTGCAAGACAATTTTTCCAGAGCTGCTTTTACAGTTACAAAAACCCGCAATAGGTTAGGCGACAAATCTATAAGATGCCTCATGTGTCTTAGATCCTAGATGGAAAATTATGAAATTGAACAAAGCCTGGAGGTTACTCTATATTAAGAAACTTCTCTTTTTCATTATTTTTTATCTTGTTATGATTTATAGTGATTTAATTTATGATTATATTTCAAAAAAGTAGATATTTTTGGTTATTTTATACACAATAAGTTTAATAAATAAAAGTGTTTTTTACGAGGTTCCTTTTCATTTCATCATTTTTTATTGATGTGACACTACACAATAAAATTGCTAAAAATCAAGTAGCTTGATATGATTCAAGTACTTGATGAATATATACTTGACTTGAGATTGAAAAACTATTACTTGACTTGCTCTTGACTTGAAATCAAGTCAAGCTCAAGCCAATTAGCATGAAAATCAATCCAAGCCTTGAATCCCTATATTTTATATTGGTTCTCGGAACTCTCCTGTCACGGATTGATCCACTATCTGTCCAATTTGTAATACAGAAAACAGATCTGCGATATTTATGAAATTATCACATTAATTTCTATAAAAATGAAATAAATTAGAGAAAATAATGATACCCTTGAGAGAAGACTGACTTTTACGCTTCGTGGTTCGGTTTTCAATTTTAAATTCGTTGAAGAATATCAATACCTTCTGTACTTATATTTTAAATAACATCTTCGCTGATTCAAGTTTTGACGGAATCAACAGCACTCAGCGGAAAAGCTTAATTTATTTTTGACTCAACAGGATAGTTCGAAAGTGGGGAAACAACATACCACCTTGTTTTCGAATGGGAATGCCCATATCATATTCTCCACGAAATCTCCATGAAATTCTGATTTAGTAATAACTCAATTTAATCATTAATATGTGGTACTTATTTAAGTAGGACACTTTTTTCGAAAAATTTCGTGGTTTTAATGGTTTAAACTGAAGATCATATCTTGAAAACCGTTCGAGATAATTGTATGATTAATTTTTTAATGAATTTCAAAAAAGTTTTCAGGTCTTTTGCAAATTTAGACACTGTAATTTTTAAAAAATGTCCTTAAAAAATTTTCCAGACGTTCATTTTTTCAAATAAGTTTTTTTTGCCTGTCGGATAGTCTAGTAAGTAGTCTTCATTTTTTGTTTAGACCATTTGACCTTAAATTGATTATTTTTCAAATGCTTAGCATTTCATGTTTTGTACTGGGGATGGCACTATACTTTTCAGGAATACAATTTCAAAGGTATAAGATAACCTACTACTAACACCAATTAAAGATAAGCCAAATCAGAGAAATCCATACATTTTAAAACATTCACTTGGACAAAATTGAATGGAGACCACTAGAACATACAGAAACATAGTCAGAATCTAAAAAAAAAAGTCTCATCAATATTATTTATCGCTCATATGATATGCTCAAATGCCTGCAAACCTTTTTTAAATCGAACTGCACTTCACTTCAATTTTATTTATTGTTGAAAAAGTTTGCAGGCATCTGAGATAAATATTGAAAACACTTTTTCAGATAAAAATATGCAGTAATTTCACACTCCCTAAGATAATTCTGATTATGTTTCTGTTTGTTCAAGTGGTCTCCATTTCATTTTGTCCAAATAAATGTTTTGAAATATATTGATGATTTCTTTGATTTGGCTTATCTTTAATTGATATCATTAACAAAAAAAATCAAAGAGAATTGAATCAATCTCCTATCCCAAAATTTACAGGAGTTATCGACCGATCGACCCACTATTGACTCACCCTGTGAATCGAAGATAAACCACTGCAACCTATGTCTACATTGCCTCGCAAGAAATGAAAATTTACGAGTTTCCCACGTAAAAAAAGAACTTCACCGGGAGTACCCGAAGGTCTATTCTTCATTATTTTCGCTCAACGGCAATTTCATTAATCTCCTACAATCAATTCACTTCGTGTACGGCCTGCTCACTGCGCCACTGGCAATAAGTGAGATTATTCCAAGATCACGACACTTCAACGTCATTTAATCGCTTATTTACGCTCATTTTCATCTGAGTGAATTCACCTATTTGCATCTAAAGCCGATTTGTTTTTGCCTTCTCCGTACACGACTTCCGAAGCTTCTTTTTGTGGCCATCTCTTCGAGGGAATATAAATTACGGTGTTTGATTAAGAGTCAGATTAGCGCCATGGAATCCGGGAACTCCTTTCTGCGCAGGTACACAAAAAAAAAAGAGAATTCATCTCTTGGGAATCTTGAGATGGTATGAATATCCTGTGTGGTAACTCCAGTTTCTTTTGGATCATCAATATGTCTGCCCATATTGCGTCGTCTATATTTGCATATAAAAAGTAATGTGCAATTTCAATTATCTCAGTATTTAATAAAATAACTATTTGCAACACTGGTCTAATATATTAACTGACACTCTACGAAAAATACATCGGCTAATATTGAACTCTAAAAAAACACAGGGGATAATGAAAAGTAATAAGGTACAGAATAATGATTCTGTAATAAATACGTTTTGTGCATTACGAGTCGACATAATCGTCCATCTGAGCCTACTATTGGTAAGACAGTGAAAAAACTCGACGAGACTAAATATGTTACTGATGTCTTAAGGATCTTACGTCATAGAAATACATGCTCGACTGAAAATATTGCTGCTGTGAGTGAAAGTGTTGAAGAAAATCAAAATTTATCCATTTCTCGACGTGTTCAACGTTTTGGATTCTCCTACGGCACGCTATTGTGTATTTTACATCTGAATTTGCATATTCATCCTTAAATTAAGTTCAGTTAACACAAGAACTGAAGTCAGCTGACCATGGAATGCGTAGAACTAGAACATATAGGTACCGATTTGGTGTTTGAACAACAAAATTTGGATGACGATTTTTCTTTAGCGACGAAGCACCTTTTTCATTTGGTGGCTATGTAAACGAAAAATATTGTCGCTTATGGAGCAGAGAAAAACTTCATGCAACTACAACTACAAGGCGACCATTATATCCACAAAGCTTCACTGTATGGTGTGCAATTTGGTCTGGTGGAGTGATTGACCTCTTTGAAAATGAAGGTGTCACTCAAACCGTCAATTCTGTTCGCTATAGCCAAATAATTATAAATTTTTTTGGTCTAAAATTAATGCTATTGAATTGGAAGACATGTGGTTTCAGCAAGATAGCTTTATTGCAGAAAAATCCCAGGACGCACAATTTCTCTTTTCAGCGATGTTGATTCACCACGAAGACATTGTGATTTATCGCCTTTGGATTTTTGTGGGTTTATGAGATGGATCTTGTTTATTCAGGTAATTCTCAGACTATTATGAAAACCAACATAGTTATTGGTGAGATGTTGGACTTAAATCTGCCGGCGAGTCATCTAATATTACCTCACAAGGATCATGCCCTATAGGAGATCACATATAATGTAAAGGTCCAAGCAATATTATTGAAATGAAAATTTGATCCATATTGTAAATGAAAGTGTGTTTGATTATTTTCGGAACCATAAAATGGATAACCCTTCATAATACCCTGTACAGTTCTGTGGTCTCCAACGTCGTAATAAACACATGAAGGAATGAATGAACTTGCGCTTAAACTTTTTCATGGAAAAGATACTTCGTTTATAGTAGAGTTCTTATATTAAGGTAGATGGAACATGGAATATACAATATTTGAAATCTATTTCATATATTCAACGTTTGAAATAATTTTAAGAAAATTATGCTTTCGCCCTCCTTGGAACTCGTTGTTGAGAGGGGTTTATACCACGTGGCATTCTCGTGATCTGCGAAAACTTTTTAGGATGAGTATGAAGCAATCTCAAATGTTCCTCTGATTCACAGTCCTTTTCTATCACATGTCAGAGTTCAAAATAGGTTTCTACGTCTTTAGTTTTAATTTTAAAAAGACTGCATTTTCAGCCTTAGACAAGACTTTTTAAATAATATTTTTATGTGAAAAATTCATAAAAAAACAAATGTTTGTTCGGAAAGTTATATCATTCATAAATTCATTCTACAATAAAGAATTCATCTTATTTCTTTCTTCCATTCCAAAAAAAAAAATAAAAAAGGACTTTCTGCAATGACGAACTCTTTGAACTGAATAATAGTGATAATCTCATATGAATCGATGGTCTCTAGCGTAAAATAAAGCGTACAAATTTTTGAACTGAAGTGGTATAGACCCCTCTTTTTTTTTAGCTACATTCTGAAATTTGGGTGAATGAAATTGTTTCAAAAAAATATATTTTATTCTTTGGGTAATGACGAACAAGGTATTCTGAAATATCTTTCAAAACTTTTTATCGAAAATATTGCAAAACTACTTCAAGAAGAAAGTTGAATACGAGGACTTCAATTTAAAGCAATTTGTTTATATCTTACCATTTGGCAACATGGAACGCGGATATCATAGTTCGTTGAGTAGATTAAATAGATGGGATGGTTACATTGTGATCAGATAAGAAAACTGCTGCTCTACGCACCTTAATGAAGGCAACTTCCAATAAAGGTGAGATAGAAAAACAGTTCAGTTTTAGAATATAAATGTGAAGTAATTGAAACCAATTGCATATTTCACCAAACATTATTTTCTGTTTTTGAGTATAATTTGATTTGTGAATTCCATAATTAAATTATTAGCTTACAGCTTTCATTAATCTCCTGAATTTTGGTATACAGGGTGGTCAAGAATTTAGTTCAATAACTTCAGCGTCGGATAAAAAAACAATTTCATGAAAAAAAAAACATATATCCTAACAAGCTTCGTTTAAAAGATACAGAGTGTTTAAATTCAGAGAAAATCTGATTTTCACTTATAACCCTCGTATTTTTACATTTATTGTTTTAATTTTTAGGTATGTCTTGATAATGTAATGTTTCCTGCCAAACTTATCAAATGGCATATATTTGGGAGTGCAATGATCGTTTTATTATTGAAAATCTACACCACTGTCTTTTTTTCGATCAAATTGTTTCATTTCTGAAATCAACAGAGCTTCATCGAAAAGAAGTCCCTTGAATTATTTTCATAGAATGTACCATTTTCGAGATAATCGAGTACAAAGGAAATACTATCCACAAAAATCTACAAAAATAAATTATTCAGATTTTGCCATTAGTGATAGTAGTGATAGTAGTACAAAAATTGACGTGGTGTATTAAAACGCTTTCAGATGGCATTTAATTGAACATTACAGACAGAACATTGTCAGATATGAAACAATAAAAAATGTTAGTCAATATTTTTTATTATTTAAGTGGCTTCCTGAGATGTTCAATAACATGCCATCTGAAAGCGTTATAATACTTTCACTTATCACTAATGATGAAATATGAATAATCAACTTTTGTGGATAGTGTTTGTCTTGACTCGTTTATTTCGAAAACGGTACATTCTATGAAAAAATAGACTTTTCTTTGGGCGAAGCTCCTCTGATTTCGGAAATTAAATAAATTTCTCGAAAAAAAGACAGTGGTGTAGGAAAAGGATAATGGCACCCCTATATCTACATTTCTGTATATTTTTGGTTCAAACCGTAAACAAACTTATGCGACCACGTTCTGACAGGAACGAAAATAAAGAATTTTTTTTCCAAAAAAAACTTTTTCTGTAGAAATATTCAAAAAAATATAACTCCTCGTCATCAAAATTTTTTTCTTGAGAATTCAATTAACTCATGAACCGTTGAGTTTTGACCCAGGTTATTGTATATTCCTGAAATCGCCATTAAATAAGCTTCCTAATGATGCAAGAATATACTGGGTGTACCATTTGAAATAAGTTTTAGAGATCTGAAAATATTCTAGAGATAAAGATGATTGTCTCAAAACCCAACATGCCTATTTTGAGCACAAAATTATGATAAGTTTTCGTCAAATGTCTAATAGGCCATTGCGGTGAATCACCCTGTATGGTATTTTCAAGTGAATAAACACCAATTCTTATATTCCACTTCAAGTAGGACTCATTCTCCGGTGTGTAACTGCTATTAATATAGGTGTCGGTGCAGTAGTTTTATTGTAGAAAGTGTCACTAAGATATCAATAAATGTTCAACTCTGCAAACAGAATGATAGCAGTCTCTTGTACCGTTAAGCTCGACCGATTTATACATACAGTACGGTTGAGATAAACCATGTTTATATCTACACAACTTCTTTTTTTCGGTAAATGGGTTGCTATCGATCGATCAGTTTGATAATTGCTATGCATTTCTTTGGTTGCCTTGGAATAAATAGATCAGGTTGTTTCTTTCCCTTTGTCACTACCTCACTGTTACACACTGGTGAATTCAGCAAGAAAAACGCTATGAATTCCATACGTGATTAAAAGTTTGACTTGAAGTTGACTTACCTACGTTATTGTTTATATATTTTCATTTACTATTTCGACATATTCATATCAGTTCATTTCATGTTCCCGGGTTCTATTCAGGAATATCATGACTAGTAGTTACGCCATAATTAGGAAAAGATGACTGATATTTATTATAGTAATAATTATAATAATACTGATAATAAAAGCAAATAAACACCATCCGAAAAGCAGCATTGAAAGGACAATATTTCCGAGAAATAAAGGAGGCATCATGGAACTTGCTCGTGAACAGATAGAAAGCCTAAGGCAATACTTCATAGATCAAGCAAGTACATCAGAGGTCTACAAAATACTGTGTGAAGCAGACAGGTCAACACCTTAACAACTACACAAGGAGAAATTTTCATACAACCACCAGATAATCTAAGAAAAACTGAAAAGATGGAGAGAGAAGCTCCTACGTGCACGACATTTCAATGAGGTGAACCAGGATCATGTCGACATTGAAGAGTCTGAGGAAGAGTCAAACTATTGGCTTTCCGCAAGTGCGATGTATCCAGAAACGGAAGGTTTTTATTTTACCCATAATGGAACTAATTCATTCTGAAAAAGGGCCATACTGCAAGTACTAACTGGAGACCATCCTGGAAAACGAACGCTATAATCTGTTCGGAGATCGTATGGTTTTGACTGATAAAACAATCCCTCACAATAAACCAGATATACTACTAATCGTTAAACATCAAAAGATAGCAATACTCATCGACGTAGCAAAACCAAATAACAACATGCGACAAAAGGAGGTCGAAAAGATTTCAAGATATAGGGATATCGAATTCAGATAAAGCGACAGTGGGAAATGATATCAACGAGAGTTTATATACTTACCTGCCTCAAGTACGTCTAATTCAATAAACACCACTTTCTGAGAAACAGTGACTGTCATAGCTACTATAAAAGAAGAAGAAACGACCTAGTTTAGAATACCATCGCCTAAAAACAACCCAACTGTCGGTCAACTATTGGTGCTTGAAGTTTTACAACAAGATTCCTGATTCTCTGAAAATAATATACCACCAAAAAGATTTACCCGAGAAATGAAGAAGTTCCTGGTGAAGAATCCCTTCTACACAATTGATGAGTTCCTGAATTCCAGTAACTTATTATAAACATTCAAATTTCTTTTATAAGTGTTTGTGATATTTAATTATATTCTGTTATATTATATATTGTTATTTGTGTTGTGATCGTCCATAATTTTTATTACTGACGTGCCATGTAATTACGTATTTTATTATTGATGGCTAAATAAATATTATTATTATTATTATTATTATTATAACTTTTATCAGAAAAGGTTTATGGAACACTTTTATTTCATCGCCACCCATTTTTTATAAATACTTCTGCATTTACCAGAAAGCCAACTTCAACATGACAAAAAGTTAGTTAATCTACCAAGCAAATCCAAATCAAAATTGAAGAAGACGAATAAGTACTGACTACTCAAGATTTTCGTATTCAATATAATTTTCCCTCTATATTTCGACAACTTATTGAATCTACATAGTAGGTACTGTAATATTTTGATTAAAAATTCTAAAAATTTTATTTGGACTAAACGAGTACCTGATTATTGGTTTCAATCTCGCAAGAGAATAATCGATTATACTGTAGAATTTATTATGTTTTATTGAATAGACTTCCGATGTAGAATATGACATATTAAATTAAATTAAAATCATCAAATCAATTATCGAATTGTATATCTGATCAATTGAAAAAAATAAAAGTATTCTTATTCACGAATATTTCGTAGTTTCTCTTTCGTCTCAACTTTGACACAGAAATTTCTCGCGAATTCATTCATTCGACAGGCTTTTCCTCCGAAATTACCATCTTATTGAAATTTACTGGGTCGAGACAAATTTATATTATCCAAATCAATTATTTTCTCGAGTCACGCTCTGATATCGTCAATTAGATACTTTATTGTTCAAAAACTGATGACCTGCAACAGATCAGCGATCGTAAAGTACATGCTAATTAACCGAATCAGGCAGATAATCCTTTTCAGAGAGAAACTCGCAAGATCTTAGACTAGTTTCCTTTGCACTTGACGCTTATTATGTACAGATGAAATCGCACCTTATGGTACAGATTGGAATATGAAGTCAGTTGTCCAAAAATTCAGATATACTTTCACACGTGAAGAAATAATCAAGTTGGTAAGAAGAAACAGTATTTATTTTCTTAAAAATTTTCAAACTTCAGTAATAACCTCAAAGTCATCTGAATTACATACAAAGTGGCCACTTTTTTAATGGGATTGTATTGGTAATTTTTGAACCATAAGAATAAGAAGGTCGGTCGAATGGAGAAAAAGTTGCATGCATAGGAGCATTGTCAAGCAGTTTATACAAATCGAGATTATCTGTGCCGGTTATTGAGATATCATAAGAAGAGTAAATTCTGTCATTTTCATTTTTCTTTTTTCCCACTTTATTTCAAATATTATCAAAAAATGCTACAGGATTTTTTTATTCGACAGTAAATTATCCTCAATTTGACGTAATCAGATTTCGAATCCAACGTTTCGTACTCTCTGGGCCACCCCCAACCTCTTTTTTTTTCAATACGGACCTGCATATTTTATGACACTTTTCGAAATAACTGGAATCGCTGAATTCAACGATATATCATACAATCTCATTCAAAGTTGATTTTCAGGTAATTTTGACCCTTATCTAAATTTCTTGGTGTGTATGTAAGAAAAAACAAGTCTATCAACGATATCAATGTTCTAACCCAAATTTAATTGAACCCAGAAAAAAAATCGAGAACTGTGGCCAGTGAATGCAATTTATCAAAAACTGCTGTTAATAAAATAGTCAAGAGACGCGAATACAATGATTTCAAATTTGAATACCAAGCCTTGCAAAAATTATATCGTAATGATCTCAAAATAAAGTTCAATTCTTATCTGTAATTTGTTTGAACGGAACAAATGACAAATCCTCGCTTCCTCGCGAGAAAATTGAGAATGTATTGGAAGGTATTCAAGGAGACAAAATAAGCAAATGTATAAGAAGGAAGGGTTCCAGAACTATAAGTGCATTTTGAAAAATGTTGAACATTTCGAACACTTACTTCATTAATTTTCATTTACTTTCGAATAATCATTTGATTTCTCTTTCATTAGATGATAGTTTCGTTTAATTATTATGAATTGAAATATGTAAATAATTATTACTGGTTTCTTGCTTTGATTCTAATATGTTCCATTTAGTTCAAGATGAGTAAATTGATTTTTTTATCGAAATGTAGGTATTG
This sequence comes from Harmonia axyridis, assembly GCF_914767665.1. NCBI lineage: Eukaryota > Metazoa > Arthropoda > Insecta > Coleoptera > Coccinellidae > Harmonia > Harmonia axyridis. The sequence goes on along the minus strand of NC_059502.1, from coordinate 56,196,481 downwards.
CATATTGTTAATTAAACTGAAGGTACATAAATGTAGGTAATACAGATCCTACCCAAAGAAAATTGGATAAGGGTCAAAATCACCAGAAAATCAACTTTGAATGACATTATAAGATATGTCGTTGAATTCAGCGTTAAAAGTTATTTCGAAAAGTGTCATAAAATATGCAGGTCATTATTGAAAAAAATGAGGTTGAAGGTGGCCCAGAGAGTACGAAACGTTGAATACGAAAGGTGATTACGTCAAATTGGGGATAATTTACTGTCGAATAAAAAATTCCTGTAAAATTTTTTGATAATATTTGAAATAAAGTAGAAAAAAAAAATCAAAATGACAGAATTCACTCTTCTTATGATATCTCAATAACCGGCCCTGTTAATATCGATTTGTTTGAACTGCCTGATAATGCTTCTATGAATGCACTTTTTTCTCCATTCGACCGACCTTATTACTCTTATGGTCCAAAAGTTACCAATACAATCCCATTGAAAAGTGGCTACTCTGTATATTATATCAATGAGAAAGTCTTTCTTCAACGATTTCCAATAAAAGTTTTCATTTTTATTAAAAAAAAACGAGTTAAAGGAGATCAATGGATGTTTATTTTATTATGAAGAGAAAGATATGCCATTACTGATGGAAAATAATATCAGCTGAATGGCCCCCATGACTACGGTTGCAGCACCATATCCTTTTCATAAAATTTCCATGACCAATTCGTGAATTTTCGGGTGTCTGACCTTTAAAGTGTTGAATGGATTGTTAAGAATTAAAATAGACCATATTTCCTTCGAGCTAGGAACAAATGAATGGCACATTTTCCGGTTCGATTTTTAAGAGAACTAATTTGGTGAAATCCGCAACCTTATAAATTTAACTGTTCTCAAGTTATAAGAGAAAATTAGAAAAGAAAAGGGGTTAAACATCAGTTTTTGAAATGTTCGAAAAACAATATTTAGTTATCAAACTTAACGTGGCATTAGGGATCTGAATCTACTCTGAAAATTTCAAGTTTTCAAGTTTCTAGGTCTCTCAGGTCAAAAGTAATCGTGTATACTTGTGTGGGTTGAGGTCCTGGTGTCAGCTGTGCTAACTTAGTACTGATGATGGCCTACATGCTAGTCGTGATTCCCTACACTTGTATACGGACATAATCAAATACGAGAACAGATTCGTCATTAGTGAGTCGAATCTCATCGTTTGATGAAGCGATCATCAATTAATTGAGTAAATTTAGAAAAATTTTTCAAACAAAAAGAGTGAAGATAGTAAACAGAAATCAGTTAGACGAAGCAATCGAGGATCTAGAAAAAAGAATAATCGAAGCTCAAGTACCTACAGTCCATTTAGATCGAAAGAATACCAAAGAAGAGTCCTGCTACCTTTAGACGTGAGAATATTGCGATACGAAAAGAAAAAGTCCAAGACACAGTATAGATGCACAATGGACCCCGGTGACAAAATTATACTGAATACCAACAAAGTGAAAAATAGTCAGACAAGTGTTAAATGAAGACTGAGACAAGAAGCTAGGCGAACCAGATACGAAAGACCAATCACTATGGATGATGATGTCAGCATTAACTGGAAGAAAAACGAGAGCGAAAATACCAAAGCTGAAGAAAGGAAATCAAGTATCTATTACAAATGAAGTAAAGGCAGAAATCAATTAAAGCCGAATATAAAAATCAACGACGACCAATTTGACCAAACAGTTGAAAAACATGGACATTCAATAGATAATGATCACACTGAAATAGAAGAAGATCCGAAAGAAGTGACGAAAGAAGAAATTATCAAAACATTAAAAAACAGAGAAGCACCCGGAATAGACGGAATATAAAATGAAGAGGTAAATGTGAAAATCAGACGATAGAATGGGAAAACGAAGCAAAATATCTAGGAGTAACTCTAGATAAAAGAATGAATTTTAGCAAACAGCTAGAAGAAAACTGGTAAAAGGCATGGCAATTGCACGGGAGACTACCCGCTACTAAACCCAGAAAGTAAACTTTCCTCAAAAAACAATCTAAAGATAATAAATACAGTGCTAATACCAAGCATCACGCATATATTAGTAACCAGGTAAAATACGAAAGACAATAAGAAAGATCAAGTGTACTAAATATAGTAATCAGAACAGCGGTTGGCACACCATGTTATTATATAAGAAATCAAAAAATCAGAGAAGAATTGAAAATTGAAACTATTGAGGAAATAGTTAACAAACAAATAAAGAAGACAATAGACGCTAAAAAAGCACGAGAATAGCGTATTGAGAAAGATAATACAAATAATAATAATAATAATAAAGGTCTTCATTCCTTCAGTTACAGTTTACAAATATCATATCACAGAAAAAAAAAACAAGCTAGGAAAAGGCGAGATTCAGTTCACTCAAGAAGTGCCCTGTTCAATCCAACCTTTGATCCACAGCATTGCCGATGCAAAATCCACCCAAAACAACAACAAAAAACCAACTATCAAAAAAAAACAAATGAAATCTCATTTGTAGATATGCAAATTAAAGAAAAAAATATATACATATATATCATTTCATAAATCTACCATATAAAAAAAAATCATATCTACCCTGTCAAAACCCCCATCTGTTCATCATATAACAAGTTGAATAGTGAAATTCTGAAAAGGCGTTTATTAGTAATAGCTCTGACATCCATTGGTAGGCCGTTAACACATTGCGCTATGTTATATGAAAATGATCGTTTGAATGATTCACTGAAATAAATAGGTGGCGTCAAGGTGCCCCTGAAACGAATGTTCAAATTGTGGACGTCCGAACGATATGTAATTTTATTGTATAGGTACGGAGGGGTCTTAGTGTTGATAACTTTCATGAACAAAGCAATAGAGTGCAAAAGTCTTCTATTCTTCATGTTAAGCCAGTTGACGATGCGAAGTGTGTAACTGATTCTTTCATATTTCTTTATACCAAATATCAGACGTAGGCATGAATTTTGCAATTTTTGTATTCTTTGTTTATCGTAGGCATTCAAACAAGGATTGTAGACAGCATCAGCATAATTTAAATGTGATAGAACGAATGAATCGCACAGTAGTTTTCTAAGTTCAACGTTTAAAAATTCACGGTTTTGATAGATCAATCTCAACATACCGTATGCTCTTTGTAAGCAGGCAGTAACATGATCAGTGAATCTCAAATCCTGATCAATCCACACACCCAGGTTTTTAACCTTCTTAGAAAATTTTATATGTTCATTACCTATTGTCACCATCACGTTACAAGCCTCAAACCTCAATCTGTCAATTTTTCTTCCGAAAACCATAGCAAGAGTTTTCTTAGCGTTGAGCTACAAACAATGTTTTCTAGATATATCGAGTATTGTGTTCAAATCCCAATAATAAAGACAGACAAGAGAGACTTACAAAGAACCAAGTGACATGCAGAAGGGAGAAACTCTCGCAAATAAAAAACCGTAAAAAATAGGAGAAATTATAGTACAGGTGTAGAAGATTAAATTCCAGTCCTTAAACAAAAAGGAGACCTGTGATGTTAGAGCGATCGGTACAGAGGATGAGCACTCGAAAATATATAAATACGTACGTACCTATTTAAACAAGCGAGCATAAGATTATCAACGAGCTTATCACTTTACGTTAGTTCTTTTCTTTTTTAGTAATTTTCGAACTAATTCATCAGATTTTCATAAATTTCGTGAAAAAATCGACTTTGTAGAAAGATTATTGATGTGACTGTTCATGCAGTTTCTTGATGGTGTGAAGCAGATAATTTAGCTTAATAAGATTCTGACACGTTCTCTGATATGTACATACAAACTTCCCGAAATTACTTTGTTGAGGTGGGCAAACAAATGAAGCGTTCGATGCGTTGTTTTATGCATGTAGTTTTCATATTTCCGCTGCATCCAGGAAATGACGAAATATGGGATCGTCCAGAATTACAATCAGACATTGAAACTCTCACTTCACCGGGTACCTACCTGGAAGTATTAAGTTCTTGCATTAAATTCCTGCACTCGTTAATTACATACTATCTTAGCGTATTAATGAAGTTGTTGATAATTATAGATATTTTGATCACGTAATTTCATATTTTCTTGGAATCGTTACTCTTCAGTGCTGGATGGGTATTATGATGAATCGTGAATTGCTTTCTTAATGAAGAGGGTCTCTGGACAATATTTACCTATTTCGTCTTAGGTCAATGAGAAATTTACCAAAAAAAAGTTAGAAAATATCATAACAAATAAAAAGCATCCACCCAAGCTTCAAGTGAACGAATACAAAGTTATTATAAACACCTCAATGATTTGAAGATGATATAGTCGCTTAAAAGAAATTTAGCGTTATCCAGATTCGAGCAATTGCAATAACTAAGTACTTGCAATTTGTTGAACAGAATAATTTGAGACGAAATTGAAACTTTCACTTCGCAACTCGTTTTAGTGTTTCAAAAGTAGAAAACGTAACTTCTTCAGATAAATTTTGGAGGTGAAAACTTCTGTAGAATTATCAGGTCATTTTCGGTCGTGTTGATCCATATGTCTTCGACAAATTAACAATATGATGGAGAAAAGTGGATAGGTATAGAAAAAGCTGCACATTGTGTGGCGAGTAACCCTTGGTTTAAAAAAAAAATTGATTCATTTAAAAAAAAAAAAATTGTTCACCGCTTTCCAACACAAAGAAGAGTCCCTCTATAATTTTTTTCCGGTCAGCTATCAGTGAAGACGGCGTGGGTTCAAGATGTTTTCAAGGGGCGCCAACGTATTTTGAAGTGACTCTTCAACAAAAAAACTATCGGCTAAATACGTAAATACCGATGAAATTTTCAAAAAAAAATATTAAGAGATAAAGTAAAAATATTCAAATAAATCCTATTGAATAAAATGATTTAATGAAAATCTTATGTTACAATCCAAGTGGAAATTGAATACAAACCTTGTATTCAATTTTCAGAAATAGCCGTTCATTATATTTCAAAAAGAGTCGAAAACAAAAAAAATAAGAATAATCACCTCACTTGATCAAGATCAGCTCACAAATTGTTACGTACAGAAATTAATAATAATAAATGGCCAAATTCATATTAATCTTTGTTGATTTTCTAGATTTTCAGATATCCACTTTTTATGGAAAGAAAATTCTACTTTACCAATCTTAATAAATCTTGAAGGTATCACTTGAGTTTCGAAACAAACAAAAAGAATCACCTGATATTGAAGTTGAAAAATATTAAAAGAAAAAAAAATAGATAAAGATACATAAGTATTTTTTTTTTAAATATAATGATAACAATGATAATATGTATGAACGAATATGAATTCAAAATTAATTTCAATGGAAAAGTTCACTTTATCCCAGTATAGGTATTCTTTATCTGTATCACCAATTATAAATCGGATCTTTACATACCAAATGATCAGCAGGGTTGAAACTATTATCAAAATTTTCACCACTTCCAAATCCTTGGATCAAATCTGTTCTAAATGTTCTAAATCAACTGTCGAGCAAAAATTGTTTCTTCTAGAAGACTTGTTGACTCATTTGGATAAATTGAACAATAACAGGGGTGCGAAGGTATTCGTAATTGGCATTACAAATAATATCAGCAATGTCGCTCCGAAATTGAGAAAACCAGGAACTTTTGATCACGAAATCAATATACCAGTGCCTAAACCAGCTGCAAGGAAAGAAATTCTTGAGAAAATATCAGAAATATATGAACATAACATCACCGAAGATCAATTGTTAGAAATATCTAAAGCTACCCGAGGATTTGTTGGAGAAGACTTGGTGAAACTTTGTTCAACAGCAAAATTCACAGTGAATTGCGATTCGAGGAGTGTTATGGACATTAGTGATTTGAAATTTGCTCTGAAAGATTTTACACCAAGTGGTACGAAGGATTTTCATGTAGAGGTACCTAATGTAAAGTGGTCTGACATAGGGGGACAGGAAGAATTGAAAAACCTTTTAAAAAAGCATATCATTGTTTTGGAACAACCTGGTGGACCATGCATAAGCACTCCTTTTGGGGGTATTAATCCGAATCTCTCATATATCACTAATGTCCATAACACTCCTCGAATCGCAATTCACTGTGAATTTTGCTGTTGAACAATGTTTCACTAAGTCTTCTCCAACAAATCCTCGGGTAGCTTTTGATATTTCAAACAATTGATCTCCGATGATGTTATGTTCATATATTTCTAATATTTTCTCAAGAATTTCTTTCCTTGCAGCTGGTTTAGGCACTGGTATATTGATTTCGTGATCAAAAGTTCCTGGTTTTCTCAATTTCGGAGCGACATTGCTGATATTATTTGTAATGCCAATTACGAATACCTTCGCACCCCTGTTATTGTTCAATTTATCCAAATGAGTCAACAAGTCTTCTAAAGAAGAAACAACTTTGTAACAGATACAGTTGGATAGGCCTTAACATCGCCAAAGTAAAGATCAAGTACTTTTTTGGTGAGATGAACTGAAGTCAAACTTTTTCCAGTTGTTGGCCTAGCTCTCTTTACAATTGGAGCCAAATCATTTATTTTCAGAACACTCCAATTTGAAATTGCTAAATCACAAATTTGCATACATGATTGACTCAAGAAAACAAATTTATTTATTCCATCTGTTGCATCTTGACCATCTCCATTCATCAGATTCAAACTGCCTAGTAGACAACTATTTCTAATATAAAAATGAGTGAAAATTTTAGGATTTGGGGGACAATCTGTTTGATGTTTCTCAGCGTCTCTTATGGTAATGATAGTTCCACAACTCAGGCATTGGTTCCACTGTTCTGATTTTTTAGATTTCGATGCAGATTTGAGGGTAGTTTCTTACTTGCGTTGGGGTGGATATACACGTGGTAGTAATGCTTCATAATGACTACCCCCAAATCTGCATCGAAATCTAAAATATCAGAACAGTGGAACCAATGCCTAAGTTGTGGAAGTATCATTACCATAAGAGACGCTGAGAAACATCAAACAGATTGCCCCCCAAATCCTAAAATTTTCACTCATTTTTATATTAGACATAGTTGTCTACTAGGCAGTTTGAATCTGATGAATGAAGATGGTCAAGACGCAACAGATGGATTAAATAAATTTGTTTTCTCGAGTCAATCATGCATGCAAATTTGTGATTACCAATTTCAAATTGGAGTGTTCTGAAAATAAATGATTTGGCTCCAATTGTAAAGAGAGCTAGGCCAACAACTGGAAAAAGTTTGACTTCAGTTCATCTCACCAAAAAAGTACTTGATATTTACTTTGGCGATGTTAAGGCCTTTCCAACTGTATCTGTTACAAAGTTGTTTCTTCTAGAAGACTTGTTGACTCATTTGGATAAATTGAACAATAACAGGGGTGCGAAGGTATTCGTAATTGGCATTACAAATAATATCAGCAATGTCGCTCCGAAATTGAGAAAACCAGGAACTTTTGATCACGAAATCAATATACCAGTGCCTAAACCAGCTGCAAGGAAAGAAATTCTTGAGAAAATATCAGAAATATATGAACATAACATCACCGAAGATCAATTGTTTGAAATATCTAAAGCTACCCGAGGATTTGTTGGAGAAGACTTGGTGAAACTTTGTTCAACAGCAAAATTCACAGTGAATTGCGATTCGAGGAGTGTTATGGACATTAGTGATTTGAAATTACCCTCAAATCTGCATCGAAATCTAAAAAATCAGAACAGTGGAACCAATGCCTAAGTTGTGGAACTATCATTACCATAAGAGACGCTGAGAAACATCAAACAGATTGTCCCCCAAATCCTAAAATTTTCACTCATTTTTATATTAGAAATAGTTGTCTACTAGGCAGTTTGATCTGATGAATGAAGATGGTCAAGATGCAACAGATGGATTAAATAAATTGGTTTTCTTGAGTCAATCATGTATGCAAATTTGTGATTTAGCAATTTCAAATTGGACTGTTCTGAAAATAAATGATTTGGCTCCAATTGTAAAGACGGCTCATGATGGTTTGGACTATCATTGTTTTGGAACAACCTGGTGGACCATGCATAAGCACTCCTTTTGGGGGTATTAATCCGAATCTCTCATATATTTCAGGGTGTAATTATATATTACACCCTGAAATATATGAGAGATTCGGATGAAATTTGCTCTGAAAGATTTTACACCAACTGGTACGAAGGATTTTCATGAAGAGGTACCTAATGTAAAGTTGGCTGACATAGGGGGACAGGAAGAATTGAAAAACCTTTTAAAAAAGCATATCATTGTTTTGGAACAACCTGGTGGACCATGCATAAGCACTCCTTTTGGGGGTATTAATCCGAATCTCTCATATATTTCAGGGTGTAATATATAATTACACCCTGAAATATATGAGAGATTCGGAAAAATACCCCCAAAACAATGATAGTCCAAACCATCATGAGCCTTCTTTACAATTGGAGCAAAATCATTTATTTTCAGAACAGTCCAATTTGAAATTGCTAAATCACAAATTTGCATACATGATTGACTCAAGAAAACAAATTTATTTAATCCATCTGTTGCATCTTGACCATCTTCATTCATCAGATTCAAACTGCCTAGTAGACAACTATTTCTAATATAAAAATGAGTGAAAATTTTAGGATTTGGGGGACAATCTGTTTGATGTTTCTCAGCGTCTCTTATGGTAATGATAGTTCCACAACTTAGGCATTGGTTCCACTGTTCTGATTTTTTAGATTTCGATGCAGATTTGAGGGTAGTTTCTTAATTGCGTTGGGGTGGATATACACGTGGTAGTAAAGCTTCATAATGACTACCCCCAAATCTGCATCGAAATCTAAAAAATCAGAACAGTGGAACCAATGCCTAAGTTGTGGAACTATCATTACCATAAGAGACGCTGAGAAACATCAAACAGATTGCCCCCCAAATCCTAAAATTTTCACTCATTTTTATATTAGAAATAGTTGTCTACTAGGCAGTTTGAATCTGATGAATGAAGATGGTCAAGATGCAACAGATGGATCAAATAAATTTGTTTTCTTGAGTCAATCATGCATGCAAATTTGTGATTACCAATTTCAAATTGGACTGTTCTGAAAATAAATGATTTGGCTCCAATTGTAAAGAGAGCTTAGGTAGAGGTACCTAATGTAAAGTGGTCTGACCTAGGGGGCCAGGAATAATTAAAAACCTTTTAAAAAAAAATATCCAATATATATTACACCCTGAAATATATGAGAGATTCGGATTAATACCCCCAAAAGTAGTGCTTATGCATGGTCCACCAGGTTGTTCCAAAACAATGATAGCTAGAGCCCTGGCTACTGAAAGTGGTTTTAATTTTTTTTCAATCAAAGCTGCTGAATTATTGGACAAATATGTTAGTGAATCCGAAAAAGCTGTTAGAGATCTATTCAAGAGAGCATGAAGCTCTTAATCTCAGGGTCTTGGGTTCGAGCCCCACGTTCACGTTCAAAATTGTTCACCGCTTTCCAACACAAAGAAGAGTCCCTCTATAATTTTTTTCCGGTCAGCTATCAGTGAAGACGGCGTGGTTTCAAGATGTTTTCAAAGGGCGCCAACGTATTTTGAAGTGATTCTTCAACAAAAAAACTATCGGCTAAATACGTAAATACCGATGAAATTTTCAAAAAAAAAATATTATGTGACCAGAGATAAAGTAAAAATATTCAAATAAATCCTATTGAATAAAATGATTTAATGAAAATCTTATGTTACAATCCCAGTGGAATTTCCACTACAAACCTTGTATTCAATTTTCAGAAATAGCCGTTTATTATATTTCAAAAAGAGTCGAAAACAAAAAAAATAAAAATAATCACCTCACTTGATCAAGATCAGCTCACAAATTGTTACGTACAGAAATTAATAATTATAAATGGCCAAATTCATACAATCTTTGTTGATTTTCTAGATTTTCAGATATCCACTTTTTATGGAAAGAAAATTCAAATTCTACTTTACAAATCTTAATAAATCTTGATGTTATCACTTGAGTTTCGAAACAAACAAAAAAAATCACCTGATATTGAAGTTGAAAAATATTAAAAGAAAAAAAATATAGATAAAGCTACATAAGGATTTTGAAATATAAAGATAACAATGATAATATGTATGAACGAATATGAATTGAAAGAGTTCAAAAATTCAAAATTAATTTCAATGGAAAAGTTCACTTTGTCCCAGTATAGGTATTCTTGATCTGTATCACCAATTATAAATCGGATCTTTACATACCAAATAATCAGCAGGGTTGAAACTATTATTAAAATTTTCACCACTTCCAAATCCTGTGTCCAAACCAAGGGAAGAAAATTGTACGTAAACCAAAACTTTGCAGCATTCAATCGATTCGATGTTGATGGGTCGAAATAAATTCTCAATCGTCAGCGATCTCGTAGTTTACGTAATTTTCTAAACGTAAATTCGAGAAGAAATGTTGGTAACATACAGAAAAAAAAAGGCCCTAGAACAATGGGAAAATGCACGCTATTAATCGTCTTATATGAAAATCAAGGAAACTCATGATGAAAAACTCACTTTGATGTTGGACGGCCTTAGAAGATAAGTAATCCTTCCATGTACTTAAATGATCCCCAAATACGGGTATTATATTGCTCCTTCACAATCACAACTAGCAATATATTTGAAAGAAATAAGGAAAATATTCTAATCCCAAAAACTTTTTGGATTTCCACAATTGAAATGTCTACTTTCCGAATTTCAAAGTATGAAAGTGAGTTTTTTTTGGAAAATAAATTCCAGTATCGGCACATATGGAGGAAAAAAACAGATAAACATTTCACGAGATTAATTCAACTCATAGGACGACTAAAAATATGTGTAGGCAACTAACATTTACACACTAAGTACACTGCTCAACAATTGATAGGGATCACTTACTTGTTCTAAATTTATTTCTGAAATATTCGCTCTAAGATTATAAATTTAGTCAGATATCAGAGTATTTTCAGTTGATAATATGGTTCACTTGAGAAAAGAATGAAAAAATGGAAAGTTGGAGAGAAAAAAAGACTTTATTAGGAACACTCAAAATTCTGTGTTTGAATAACATAAAAATTTTATGATGAAACCACAAGAAGGCTGAAGTTTCGGTTAAGCTAGTACCTAGTTGGCCTCCCACGAGCTCGTCTCAAGCATTCTACCCTACGAGGCATACTTTCGATCAAACGATTTATAAAATTTTGGGGCAAATTCGTCCAAATATCCCGTAAAGCGTTAGAAAGGTCCTCCAGGTTATTGATCGGTTGTTCTAAGGTTGACAATTGTCTAGACATCTCAGACCAGACATGTTCGATGCAATTCATGTCTGGAGAGCGAGCTGGTCAGTCCATCCTATCAATGGCATGAGTTTCTAGCGCTTCATTAACCAGACGACTTCGGTGTGGACGGGCATTATCGTCAATTAAAATGAAATTCTCGCCCACGGCAGCCGCAAACGGAACAATTATTGGTTCAATAATCATATCGTGATATCTCTGGCTGGTCATGGTGGTGTTCTGCAGAACAACCAACTCTGTGCGTTGGTTCAAACAAATGCCTCCCCATACACATATAGAACCTCCGCCAAAAGCTGTTGTGGGTACCATAAACTGTTCTGCATACCTTCGACCTCTTTCCCCCCAAGCAAGAATACGTCCATCGGAGTTGACCAAACGAAATCTAGACTCATCCGTAAATAAACATCGGCTCCAATCTTCAAGTGTCCAATTGCGGTGCTCCTCAGCCCAATGCCGTCGATGAACCCGGTGTTCCCTATTCAAACGGGGATGTTGCACCCTCCTACGTGCTCTCAAACCACGAACATGTAGTCGTCGTCTTACAGTCTGGTTCGAAATTAGAACTCCTGTTTGTCCTGTTGCAACTCTCAGTGATCTATTGAGCCGCGACGCCGGGTAAGTGGGATTTCTCCTAGCATTGAGGATCAAAAGACGATCTTGGGCAGCTGTTGTACTGCGCTGCCGACCTCCCCCATGAACATAGGGTACTGATTCGTTTTGGATGAACCTATTCCAAGCCCGACTCACGACACTTTGCGAAACATTCAACCGCCGGGACACTTCTCGCTGGGACAAACCTTCCTGTATCCACCGTATGATTTGGTCCAGTTGCACAGGAGCCAAACGTCTTCTCGGCATGACTGATAAGCTGATATTGTTCTCATTTCTTCAATTATTGTCACCTTATGTGTTTGAGCGAGAGAAAAAAACAGATTTAATAACAAATACCACATTGCTTTTCGCTCCACCTGTAACAGCCTACAGATAATAATCGATTTTGTGAACAAGAGCCGATGAAGTGAGGAAGACTTTGATATAATCAACTCAAAACATCTTACTTTTTCCTTAGAGAACATATAATGTACAGATATTCACGAGATAACTTGAAAAAAATACAAATGAAGAGAAGTTCATAAGTGATCCCTAGCAATTGTTGATCAGTGTATTTTGTGCTGCAATTGAACGCTACAATTGAGTACATCATTTTTAATGAATATTTCATTAATTTGGTCTTCAGTTGATGGAGATTCATTCTGAATGAGATAATGATCGACTTAATGTATGATAAATTATCAGACATTAATAATTCTCAATAACGTTTGATGAATATTGTTCCAACATAAAAAAAAATTGATTTGAAATATAATTGATTATAATAGAATACATTTAGTTTTTCGTTGATTGTCTGTCGTTTTAATTATGCCGTCATTCGGATGATTTCCTATGACGCCGACGTTTTGACCATGCGCAAAAGTGAAATTCACGGGATTTCCATATCTTGCGTTCTACTATTTTTTTTATTTTGATGAAATTTTGTAGAGGAATTCGGGTTGAGACTTTGAAAGGTTTTATAGCAATTTTTGCTCTTTCGAACATAAGCTGAGCGTTGTGTATGTGTCATTAAGAACTTTTCGAAAAATAATAGTGTTCTGATACCGAAAGCGTCTTTATATTATTAGTTGAAAGAATTAAATAGGTTCGTTTCAAATCAACTGAGAATGAAAATTATATCTACTGTATTGATTCCTCAGAAAGAAGAAAGAAAACAAATTATTTTGCACAATTTTTCTCTTTATTTTGCAGGGTTGTAACGGTGAAGGTAGATTGAACAAGTTTTTAGCTTTTGCTGAAAAAGCACCCCTAAGAAACATACTACATGTGAATTCAAGAACAATCAACAATATAAAAATGACGTATGCATAATCACCGAGATAACCATTCAATAATCATTGACTATTCATTGAATAAGCAATGAATATTCAATGAATAGTTGAATATTCATTACTACTCATGAATAACATAGGGCAACAAAAAAACATTTTACAGCTGATTTTAACTATATTTGGGACGCTAAATCTGTACATGCAATCTGTTTTTCCCTATCAGCTCTACTCTTTTTTATACATCAACTTAGCTACCCATGTGGGTTTCATTCAGTATATTCATTTATGAGAGTTCTAAAATTGTTATTTATTCATTAATGTCATTCTGTCTGTAATTTAATGAATTCCAGGTGAATCTATGAATAGTGGAACCATTGCTTATCAGGTACCTGAACTGATCCTTTTGATCCCCTAACTGAGGTAAGTAAGAGAAAATATCATAGTTCCTCCGTTACATATAAAGTTCGGCTTGATGAAGCAATTTGTAAAGGCTCTTGATAAGACTTGTTTTGCATATATAGGAATGAAAATGCATCAGTTGAGCACAGAAAAACTCAAAGCATGGATATTTGACGGCCCACAAAAATGACAATTGATTAAGGACCCTGCCTTTATAAATTCAATGAATCAAGTTGAACAAGAAGCTTGGCCATCATTTGTTGCAGTTGTAGAAAATTTCCTAGGCAAACATAAAGCCCAAAACTATGTTGAAATGGGTAACATGATGCTTAATAGTGTCAAATATTTAGGGTGCAATATGAGTATTAAAATACACTATTTACACAGCCACTTAGACCGTTTTCCAAAAAATTTAGGAGACATGTGTGGAGAACAAGGTGAAAGATTTCACCAAGATATTAAAGTTATGTAGGACCAATACTAAGGAAAATGGGACATGCACATGAAGGCAGATTACTGCTGGAGTTTAAAAAGGGACTGTTTGAAAAAACAATCAAGAATGTCGCGGAAAACAAGTTTTCTAAGAGTTGATTTCTTCAATGTTTTCTTTTTGTTTGTAATAACGACATAAAAGCATTTTGTATAACTAAAATAAAAATTTCATATCTACTTTTGTTCACTACACTTACGGATTTGAGTTAAAATAATGCAACTTATATTTCTCCAAAATTGTATATCTTAAAAATTTGAGCTCCTAGGAAAAATTGAATAAGTAATTTGAATTTTGAATTGATAAAGAACCAAAAAACCTCGACACTAAAACTGCTGTTCTCATGATAATCTAGCATGAATATTTGTTTGAATGAATTATTCGAAAATCGAATAAACCCAAGAATGAACATTCGAATACAAAAAAGAGGAATTGGTCCCAGCCTAGTGGTAACCCCTTCAAAAATTGTTTCCTTATCTCCAAATAAACTGTTTTGTTCGGAACCAGACGAAAATTTAGCTGAATTCAAAAATAAAACTCAAATCAATTAGCGAAATCCATAGCCACATACACTTCTGAATTTTTCAATAATTGAGAAATTAAATATTTTCTTGGAATTGAGCGGAACAAAACAAAAGAAAAATTAATGAGATAAAAGAACCCACTGAATACTCCATAAATGTGAACAATGGTACTAATTATGTTTTAATTTTCGCGGTACATCAAACTCATTAGAAAATCATTCTACTACATTATTCAATAACTCAGAGGTGTATCGGGTGTTATTGACTCTCGATTTAGAATATTTTCAATAACTTGTACAAAGCCGTAGAATCAAAAAAAAAAAAAATCCTGGGATCTTGGTCATCATCAGAAACCTCTTAATTAATATAATCTTCAAGCGAGCAGAACGAGTTAACAGATCACGAAAATTCATCAACTATTGAATTCAAAATGGTAATCAATAAAAAAAAAATCCAAAGGATTGTCAAAATTCCGAGAAGAATTATTTTTGTCGGGGCGTTGTTTGAAAGACATTTGTTATTTTGGAATTTCAAGCCGGGAATATACTCAAACTTTAAGATTCGTCTACTTGAATACGCATCCTTAGTAAAATTCAATTCTGTCCGTCCGTAAACAAGGTAACTCTCGAATGGAAAATCCTAAAATCTTCAGGGTATCGAATACCGACGTTCGTTAATGAGTAAAATCCGACGAAGGGAAATATGGCCGGGATAAAATTTTGTGTTCAGATATAAAATAGCAATTTTGAGCTGCATATGAAATTTTATATCGATTGCGTTATGTGAACCAAAGGAACTTCGAGAAGAATATCAGAACACTAAAAATTTCAATGACAAAAGCTCCAGAAAAAATTTCGTGTTGATCGCTTCATCAGAACCATAAAAATACGAGCAGAAAATCGATGAAAAAACAAAGATTTCAGTGTTCAATGTTTATATACAAAATTTCAAGTTGATGAATCCTGAATATAGAGAATTTAGTGAAATATCAATAAAATATTTAGAATTGAGTTTGATTAATATTTCAAAATAATCAATCGAATAGATTTGGTGTTTCCACGTCCTTGGGTAAACATGTTGAAATTGAAATCACAGGGGTTAGAACCATTATATCTTGCGACCAATTTGGACAAGGCCACGTTTCGTCTATACAATTTAACTTAATCAAATAATCAAGGTAAGTTTATTTGACGGATTCCATGAAATTTTGATTGACCGATAAATTCGTTGATTTTAGTATTAAATGTGAGGAAATGTCAAAAACTCAAAGAATGAACTGAAATTAGATGATTAATCTGAGTACAAAGAATAGAATGACACAAACTAAAAAGTCTATTATAAATTTATAATCTGCAAACAATTGATTCAACAGTTTGTTCTGAGGGTGATTGCAATTTTATAATATACTTTTTAGTGTTTATGTTTTTCCATCTTAGTTTTTATACATTTAACAAATTAATTTCCAAAATTTTCCATACTCGGATATTCATTCGCTAAATGAACTAATTGTTTCTGTCAAAATTCAGAATTATGGTATCATCAAAACTCCTCATCTAGATAAAATAATCGACAAGAATGAAATCATAATAAATCACATGTTATATACTCCTATTGTACAGTTTTGTGGTCAGTCAGTGCTTCTCTAGAATTTGTTGGTACTGCAATTTATCAATTTAGTTTGTTTTGTGCTCACCTTTGTGGTTTCACGATTAATAAAAATAAAAAACTGTCTTCATTTTTCACTGTACATGGTTTTCGCTCCTGGAATCGCTTATAGTAGGTATTGTATGGTAGGTAGTAATTGAAATTTCAAGTTTTTGGCGAATAATAACTACAACAGCATTTAACATGATACATCCACAAATGAGAGAATTTCAAATAATTTTCTATAAATTACATCTTCAGGCCCCTTAGAAATAAATATAATTAAACTTGATTCTAGATGATAAATCAGGAGATTTTAAGTCTAGCTATAAGGCTATTATTATTTAATTTTATCCATTAGAATCAAGGTATATTTGGAACCATATTTAAGATAATTCACATATTTATAAGGAGTTTTTCAATATAAATGATTGAAATGGTTATAATGGCAACACGAGTTACAATTTTTTGACAATTTTCATGTCATTTGTATTGAGTAGCTTACGCCGTTCAAGCATGGAAAGATACACGCTTCAACTTTTCGAACTCGGTTTTGGAATTGTCGAATTGTTTTATCAAAATCAGTGCTTTTTTGTGAAAACTGATAGAAATAAAAAAAAATCATGGTGGATATTATTCAGTTAATCGACTCCCTACTCGTCTTATTAGAGACGAATTAGAAAGTGAATTTTCTTCACTCGACACAAGAGTACCTGTACCAAATACTGAGCCTCTTGGTACCATCTAATTTGTTTACAATAAGACGAATAGTGGGTAGATTTAATTGAATAATATCATCCATGAGTCCTTCTTGAATTTCTCCCAGCATTCAGAAATGAACTTATCGTAAGTAATTGCACAAGTGCATCAAAATTACCGATAATTTTGAATGACAGCTGGTTGTCATGAAAACTGCATGAGTTCATTTTAATTGAATTTTCAAAGAAAATGACCGAATGCAGTTTTTCAAAGAAAACACGCTGGAATGCGAAATTATCCGGTCATTTTGATGCACGAGTGTGATTCGGGAGAATATTTTCCGAATAAACTGTTGTCAAACTGATGTAGAATGGAATTGCCATAGATTCGAACTGTGTAAGATGCATAGAAACTATGCATCTATGAACAGTGCAATTATCGCAGGGCTGTTTCGCTTCCTACAATGCAATTATCGCTATAATTTTCGATAATTGTTCTCCATATATATAGAATTTTTGACAGGAGGAAAATATTCACATAAATAAGCATACGAAAAATGGAATGCTAAACAAGTCAATAGGTGTTTACAATTCATTGCTCTCAAATGCGAACCAGAGTTCCATGAAACCATTTATTACCGAAATTTCCTGTATCCTCTCTTGATAGCATGAAACTAGTTGGATATATACTCATCACAAAAACGATTCAAGAGCTACTGTGTAGCGAAACATAATTATATACTCAATAAACAGTAGAAATTAAAAATAACCTTCGAATAATATTAATTTGTCGCCACATATGTCGAGACGAATCGTGAGACCGAAGGAACCGAAGAACCATTGTGCAAAATTCCACAAATCCGTCACCGCCCCACCGCGAACCATAACCCAAGCCAATCTACATTTCTCCGAAATCGCATTATCATAAAATCCGACCTACCTGGTCCAAGGGTCGTAACGACCGGCGGTATCTTCTGCGAAGAATCATGACTGAGCCCATACTTGGCCGGCTTGAAATGAAAAAACGAAGGCGAGTAACCAGACCCGGCTCGGCTCAAAGAGCTGAACCTATCCTCCCTGTCCTCCACGTACACCCCCTCCTTGCCCATCGCAGCCAGCTGTCTGCCCTTCGGCATGAACATGATCAGAAACACGACTATCGAAGACACGACCAGACCCAAGGCGATGCAGGCGTCCTTATGCCTCTCGTGCACCACAAACCCGGCCATGGTCCAGATCGCCCATATCGCGATGCTGCAGCCGACTGACATGCCTATGTAGCTAGCCTCTCTGTAGTTGTCCCGGATGCCGCGCGACTTCACCGCCAAAACCGTCACGAACACCACGAGGAACACCACGTAGATCAAGCTGAAGATCATGTCTATGAAAGGGGTGCGGCATAGCTTCACGGTGACTGGCGACCCTAAGTCTTCAGCGGTTAGGACAAGTCCGTGTTTGTTGCTACCGACGTTGTCGAAAGTCACTTCGTCCACTATGGGAGGGTTGGTGAGGAGCCACTGCGCCCCTATAGCCACCTGGATGAGGATGGCGAAAAGCAGTAAGAGTCCTTGGTACGGAGCTGGCAGGTAAACGCCACCGTTGAGGCTCACTAAAAACACGCATTTCACCAGAAGGGAAGCGAACACTATGGCGTACGTAACTCCGGTACCAAACCTGACTATGGCGCAGGTAAAATGCGTAGGGGATGCAGTGAATACCCCGGCTAGAGCTGCGCCAGAAAACAACCCCAACAACAGCATCTGCCCTAGGAATAAGTGTCTTCGACTGGGCGTCGTATAGTAAGCTTTACACAAAACGAACACTTCGAACCCCGCTATGAGTAGCATGGTAACGGCTGAAAGGGATAAAATCGGCACCACCCAAACTTCATCCCGAAAGAACGCGTCTATCTTCTTGGTCTCCACCGAACACCCTACACAAGCCGTTAAAACAGGACGTTTAGGGGTTGCAGGGCTGGGATTTGAAGTCGAAGGCACCAAAAAGAACTCCGTGCTGAGCTCCAAGCGTCTCCTTAAGGCAGACGTGGAGTTCCACCCGTACAGCTTCAAGGGTTGTATCGGTACACTCGAAACGTAACTAACACCTATGTTCGCCCCCATCGATCTGGGGTTGTTATCGTTATTCAACCCTTTCGAACTGTCACTTCCGTAAAAGTCTATGGATCTCGTCGTAACGCCGTTTCCGCGAAAATTGTCAACGGGGTTGGGATCGGGAGGGTCGGAAGGCCCGCGGTCCAAGTCGCCCGATCTCGCCAGTCGGTCTTGCGCGAGCGAGAGCGACAGGTAAGTCGCGAACACCACGAACGTTTTAGCCATACTGACTGGACGTCGTCGTCGAGGTACTCTGCTAGGTGCCACTCCGCTTATCGACGGGTTTTGGGAGTAGGCAACGTTTCGGCTGCTGCCTGTTCTCCGATCCGACGCATTTTTCGGCTGCAATTAAAGAGAGGATCGCCGCGAGGACTTTCAGGTACCGTTTTGTCCGTCTCATCATCTGCGAGTGCGTGGAAAGTTTCCGCTGATGGTAGTGATGAATTTTCAGCCGTGATTTTTCATATGTTTATGGTGTCGAGGCGTCGCACTATACGGGTTTGTTGAACTTCGGGTTTGACTGGGATGGTTTAATTCGTCGTTTCATGGTACGCGAAGATGGAGAAAAATACGAGTACGTTTTATGTAATATTTCGTTGTATGTTGAATGAGTTCGATTGCAGACTCCTTCGACGGCTGAGAGGATAGATGTCTGCAATATAAATATCTACATAAGAGATCTTATGAATGAATGACTGACGCGATTCCTTTCTGAGGAAAATCCAT
The DNA here is from genome assembly GCF_914767665.1 of Harmonia axyridis. Lineage (NCBI taxonomy): Eukaryota > Metazoa > Arthropoda > Insecta > Coleoptera > Coccinellidae > Harmonia > Harmonia axyridis. The sequence continues at coordinate 56,176,690 of NC_059502.1, read as the reverse complement.
TTAAATTAGTGTTTTATTAAGATTATTACTAATTTGCACTATTTATGTCCGTTTAGATATAAGATCTTTTGAGTATCTTGACAGGTGCAGATAGACAATGGGAATTTTTTATTAATTTCGTTTAGTAATGCAAATGCAACGTTGAATTCAATTGATATGGGTTTCATTAATTATTATTCTTGTTTTCATTTGAATAATCAACAAAAATATGGAAAATTGAAAGTTACTTTCAATTATTTCGTTTTGAATAACACCTTGAAGTTAAACTTGATTCTTCTTTGAATTTCAAGGTCCGCTTGAAAAATTTAAGTTTGAAATTGAAGTAGGGAAATAATATCCTTCAAAAATTAGCTGGTACTTCATGGGGTGCTGATGACAGCACTCTTCAGTCTTCTTACGGCAGAATTGGACTTGGTTTCTCTACTACTGAATAATGTTTTTCTGTTTGGTTCAATAGTGCTCATGTTCATGAAATTGATGCACAGCTTAACGTTTCTAAGATAATTATCAGTGGAACTATAAGATCTACACATTTGCTACCACTGCTATCACCTATACCTCCCCCTCATATTCGTAGACAGGTCTCAGTCAAGAAATCTTGTGAAAAATTTCTATTTCACCCGAATTTATTTCCAATTGTATATTACCTCCCAGATACTATAACTGCCAGATTGAAGTCAAGCAAACCTTTATGGAACAATACCTTCCTTCAATCTAATGAAAATAACAAGGAAATTTGGCGTTCGGAATGGAATACCTACTTGTAATGTCTTCAACAAAAGTCTAATCGTTGATCCTTTAGAGAAAGTTATAGATTTCAATCTTCCTAGGAATATTTGGTGTATTTTAAATCGACTAAGGACTGGTCATGGTTGTTGTAGTATGGCATTCTATTGAAAGCCCACTATATGAGTGCTTTGTAGAAGATACCATTGACCACTTGGTGAATACTTGTCCAATTAATGAATATCATGGTGGTTTCCAAGCTATCCATTCAGTTTCAGATTCTTCTTTAAATTGGGTCGCTTACTTCAAGTCAATATAATGGGAACTAACATTTATTACTACTGATGTTTTTCTTTTATGTTTTCAGATTCAATTATAAAATCGTCAACCTTTGGTGAAAAAAAAAGATGGAGAAGATTTTATTTGGATGAAGGGGAAGCCTTTCAATATAAATATGTCTGCTTATTCTTTAAACAAATACACAAACCAGTCACTGCACCTATACGGGGAGACAAAATTTTTCCTGAGGTTTTTATCCTCGTTTTTATCTGTGGTATTGTATCATGTGTTGAAATGTATGATGCCCCGTTTACATTTCCTCTGCTAATAATGAGATTTATCTACACATGTTTTGATGTTTGAAGTTGATAATTTTTTGCATTGCCTTATATCCAGAGAATATACAGATTTATTGATTTTTCCAAATCACCTACAAAAACTGTGTGAATTATTTTCACCAAAATGGTTGAATAGCTTCGCTACGACTGCAAAAAGTGAAGACAGCACCTTGTTCAGGGTTTTTCAATAAAAGGTCATTTCGAATAGCCAACTAATTTATTCCGACATTTGACGAGTAAAATACATCTTCATTAAAAATAGAACGATACATGCTTTAAAAACGCATTGGAACTCTCAAAATTCGATACAAAGAAATGTGAAAATTATGCAGTTACATTTTGCAAAACTAATTAACTTTTGGGCCGTCGTGAAGTACCTCTTTGGTCGCCAACATTAAACTGGCGGAAAGATTTGAACCATTGGAACAAATTATTGATATGAAAAATCGAAAACATGTGCGTATATAACTCAAGAACAACTGAAAATATTTCTAGTGTTTTTCAACATTTTAAAATCTACAATTTTTATTAATATAAAAATGAATATTTTTATTGGAAAACCCTCTAGAATAGCTTGTACCACCAATTCGATACAAAATATGATATAGCAGCTAAAGAGTAGGTGATCTTCCATTTCTGTTTCTATTCCTTGGCTCCCAATATAACCTTATCAAATTAAAGCTATTCTTGTTTACCTAATCAAAGTAACATTTTGATATCTTTTGCTATCCGCATGTAATCTGCCATAAATGTTGCCATATGCAGCAATGGAAATGAACTTTTGAAAATTTAAATTCCAGTATTTAGTTTTCCTTTTCAGATAATTAGAAATTAAAAAAAATCAAAGGTTTGAATGATATCTTCGAAATGTGATATATATTATATTACTTTCATTCATCAACAATTCACATAACCTCTGTCAATCATTGTGTCCAAGAGGGAAATAAGATGTAAGAATAGGATCAATTTTCCTGATTAAATTATTGACAGATCAAATTATTTTCAATAATTCTTAGTGTTCTATAAAACAACATACATAATACAGAAATATATAGTTCACCAAAAATTAAAAAATAATGAATTTTCTTTAAAATAAGGTTGTTGATAATGATTACATTTCTGAATAAACAATGAATAGACCTTTCACACCATGAATCACAAGCGTATACTTCCCATTAGAAAAATTGGGGGTCTTATCTGTCTTACGAAGGGGGTTGACGATAGCGTTCACATTTTTACGAAGAAGAATGACAATTTGAAATTTGAATTTGACATTTTTCGGTATTTTCCATAGATATGTATGTACAGTAACAAAGATAATGAATTCATTCCTTTTGGCTTTTCCACACTGTAAATATCTTTCAAGATCTCCTTACTTTGAGCCAAAAGAAGATAAATCAAGAGCTTATAAAGTAAATATGTGAGGATTAAAAAAAGGATATTAGATAGGACTACATATACGAGTATTAAGCAAAACTTAACACCTCTACTGCCTTCTCATGTTGGAAGAAATAAATATTTCAAGAGTTTCGTCAACGACCATAATAATTCATTATATTCGAATTATGCATCGAAATGATAATACTTACAACTAAAATTACGAAATATTAGACGAAAATAAAGTTATGCCTCTACCTTCCTAGAAGCTCCACAAATAAAACGGCATAATGAAATTTAAATATTGGTAAACCAGTGAATAGATGTTAACATCTCACGATTTTTTCTTTTCAAGTTGAGTTCCCAGAAACCATCAATTGTTGGAATTCCCTGGTTCCTTTGTTCATAGCCTGTTTATCGTTTGTTATTCTTCGGTGGCTTTGTTCCAAGAATTTTCCATTTTTAAGATACATATTTGTTTCAACTTGCCTCTAGATTATCATACAATTTCATATCTCAGTGATCAAATGTGATGATATTCATTGAAAAAAACTTTATAACATTATTTATTTTTGATAATATTTGGATACCGATATTGTTTCAGTCCATTCTAATAAAATAATTCAAGAATATAAATGTATGATGCTTTAGTAAAAAATAGTTTAAGATGAATTGGAATTCTGGAATCTTGTAAAAAATTCGGACAACTCCAGAAACCAAAGATTTTTTTCATCAATATTGCCGACCTGGGCCTTGTAATATTATCTGAAAGTATCGAAATGTAGGGATGGGCAATTTTCCGAAAGTTAGAAATTGTACTCATCCTGTCCGTTGTAGATAATAATTTGTCAGTCTGACAAACATTATTATGTTGTCAAAATGTTCATATCTGTGGGATTATAACTGGCCCATAATGGTTGCTCTGCATTCAAGACTTGAGAGAAAGTAGAAATTTTAATTTTGATATGAAATTATGGGATTTTGACAATCGCATGTATCAGAATTTAGTGAAATTTTTTGATTTCATAAAACGATAAACTAAAGTGAGTTCAAAAATGCAAGTTGAATGGTTGGAATTATATTTTTAACGACCTCTTTTCATATTTATGATATCAAATTTGTGGCAAGACAACGTAAACTAGGTAACTGGTAAGTAAAATAAATTCATTTCGATATTTTCGATCCAAGAGGCATAGAACCGGAAAAAGTGAACTTGTACAATAATTAGATTTCTATTTAGAAACATCATTTCATTATCTTCATCTAATTGCCTCAATCAATGAATAGTGCAGAGCCAATTCTCGAATGATCACATAAACCTCAATAATATCTTACATAACTGGAGAATTGTTAGGGTTGAAATGAGAAATTTTATTTATTGAATAACATCGTGGCAACACATGTTTCATAAATTTTATAATAACGTATCGAAATATTATTGAGAAACAAATACTATTCATATTGCTCTCGTTCTGTCTGCTGGGTCTACTAAGATTCATTAAACTAAAATCCTCATTTCACCATTACGTTCGATAATATTCTACTGACTGGGAAAAAATAGATGCTGGATGAATGGTATAAACTGATGAGATCAGCAATAAACCGAGTGATTTTTTTGAGATTGAATCTGTCAAAAATCCCGGAAAGGAAACATCTTATGGAAAAATGTTTGGAATGAAAGGTTCTTGGATTTGTTGAGGAAATTCTATTATGCCAAACCTCTTCCATTTAATTCCGCCATGTGGGGTGTACGGGAAATTCAAATGCGAACCCCTGTTTTTTATTGCAGATTCGTATTTTACTGCAAATAATACAAAAGTTTTGTAAGAACAATTATTTTCACGAATAGTCACGATGATGACTCTGTATTGAAGTTGAATTTTCCGTCTGAACGGCCTTCCATTTAAAAATTCACGGCTTGGCTTGATTTCAAGCTACTTGACCTGAGCGTAATTTGAAATCAACTCAAGTTCAAATCAAGTAATAGTTTTTCACTTCTTGACTTGAACTTGAATGGAAAATCAAGCTACTTGACTAGGGCTTGACTTGAAATAAACTCAAGTTCAAGTCAAGTATTAGTTTTTCAATGTCAAGTTATGTACTTGAGAGATAAATAATTGACTTGACATTGAAAAACTACTTCTTGACTTGAACTTGAATCCCTACTTTCATTAATCATTCATATGCATGAAATTCGAATGATTTCTGCTGAACTGTTTGTTTTCAGTACATGTACTGTCATTGACTATTTGAATATGGCGAAATTATTTGTTTTTGGTTCAAAAACATCCCATTAATTAATGTATCAATTTTAGGAAGATCATTTGGAATCTATTAAAAATCTCCGTCAATTTGTCTACCTCTTTGCGCAGAGAGTTTTCTATTGTTTCATTGAATAATTGGATAATTTGCGACTAAATTTCATTCGAATGAAATGGAACGGATACATTAAGGTACTTAGTTTGGTAAAAAATCAAACTCGATTTTAGAGCCATCTGTGACTATTCGTGAAAAATTGTTCGTACAAAACTTTTGTATTTATTGCCGTAAAATACTAATCTTCAATAGAAAATAGTGATTAGCATTTGAAATTCCGGAGTTAACCCCCGTACTCCTCACAAGGGAAAATTAAATGGAAGAGCTTTTAGAATAAGTTGACTTCCTCCTCCAAATATTCAACTTTTCATTCAAAACAAGTTGTTTTCTTTTCGAAAATTTCGACTGATTTAACTTGAAAAAATCATCCAGTGAAATTTTCAATTTTATTTATGAGCTCTGACGAAGAAAGTGATCGACATTTGTTGCGCTGTTATTTGGAAGATTTTATATCGCATCATGCAGCAATTTCCAATGTCGTCTAACGTTCCTAGATAGCCCTGAAGATAATTTCTCCGACATTAGAATATCTGCATTCCTGACAACGTGTTTTCTTCAATTTAATTCACGTGAATCACTTTCGACACTTACAGCTGTTCCTTGAAATCATCGTGGAATTTAAGTATCCACTGAAACTTGAAATTTTTATTGGTTGTTACGGTCTCGCATCCTTGTGTATGTATGATGTTCTCCATACGATTTAAAAGTAGTTGTTAAAGATTTAGGTACGAAGTCAAAGGCCCCTAACATTTAGTTAGGGGAATGGCTTTCCTTGATTTTGCTGAATTTTTCATGTTGTAGCTCTTGATGGGCTGATCAAAAATGTATATAGACAGAAAGCTCAAAAAACGACAGTTTTCAAACTTAGAAATTTTTTTTCTGGGATGGTATTTGTATCCGACTGAATAATGGTCTTCCTCTGTTAAATTAGGCACCGCCATCGAAAATTTTTCATACACTGCTCCACACTGGCATGAAATTCCAAATATTTCCGTACACCGTACAAAAAATGTGTTAATTAGATAACAAAAAAATAGTTGAGATGTAAATAAACATTGAAATCTCACTATACATACAGTAATGGGGGAAAATTATAATCATATACAGGGTGATTCACTGCAATGGCCGATTAGGCGTTTATAGAAAATTAATCATAATTTTGTGCTGAAAATTTGGATATCGCGGTTTGAGGCAATATCCTTCTCCCTGAAATATATTCACACCTCTACAACTTCCGGTTATACTGGAAACAGACTACTACTTTCTTATTTCTAATGGCACACCCAGTATATTATTGCATTCTTAGAGAGCTTATTTGATGAATTTCCAGTGATATACCATATAAGTTGGATATAAACTCAACTGGTACATGAGTTAATAAGTTTCATATGAAGAAAATGGTTGCGATGCAGACTCACTTTTTTTTAATATTCCTGCAGAAATAGTAATTTACGTAACAAGTCCGGAAAATAGGGTTTTTTTGGACGAATAGACAAAATTCCAGGACGAGCGTAAGCGAGTCCTGGAAGTCTGTGAGTCCAAAAAAACCATTTTCGGGCGTGTTGCGTACAATATTTTTTCGACAACCATGTAAAATAACACTATCGCTGCTGCTTTCCATATTTTATTACGATTGCGATCAAAAAACATGCAAATTTTTGACAACTAATTTCATATGAACTGTCAGCCGTTATCTCGGTTGTTATGGATTCTATGATTCTTTTCCGGCCTAGTCCGGGAAGTACGTACTTTCCGGACTAGGCCGGGAAATACTACTTTCTCAGAGAAAAAGCGTCCGGGAAGTGAGCACTTCCCGGACGGTTTCCGAAAAAAGTTATTTTCGAAAAACCCTTTTTCATTTTCGATTCTGTCAATATGTAGTATTATAAGACTGATTGCGGTTTGGACAAAAAATGTTCAGGGTGTTTATTAGAAGATCATGAAATGGAACTATTCAAATTCATTAAAACTCAAGATTTTCAAATCGAAACATATATTTTTCAACTTTTCATTCAATTTTTCGTATGAAAAGAGATTACTCAGGCAAACATGCAAACTCCACTCAATTGAAAATTGCGGTTTTTCCTTAATTCGAGTTGTAAATTATAAAATTGACTGAAATACTAAAAACTATAAGTTGTAATTTGAAAATTTTGAATTTTGAAAGTTTTGAAGAATTTGAGTTGTTCAAGTTGATGATTTTTTAATAAACACCCTGTACGTTTTTGGTTCAAAACGCAAACAGTTTTATAATACTGAATATTGGCAGAATCAAAAATGAAAAAGGTTGTTTCGAAAAACACTCTTTCTGCCGAAATATTCGAAAAAATGTGAGTCCTCGTTGTAACTTTTTTTATAAGAACCCCATGCACCGTTGATTTTTACATAAGTTATGGCATATTACAGCTATCTTATCATGCTATTATATTCTGAGTGCGCCATTTTCCTCAGATGATAGCATCTGATAGATAAACATATTCTAGAAAAAGTTTGCATCTTTGGTACTTTATAGTACTTCCCATGTAGAATGGATCCGCAGGTTTTTGGAACTTTCGATGTTAAGGTTAATTCTTGTAAATACTATATATTTCAATGAATGTAGCCTTGAAGTTTACGCATCCAAATTCTATCCCAAATATAAATAAGAGCTCTGCGGTTGAAGAATAAATACTACAAAAAAATGAAAAAAAAAGCGATTTTCAAAGCTTCATATTTCGGAAACTATCCATTTTTGAGCTTTGTGGCTAGAAGCATCGTTGATCCGCCCATCACGAAATACAATGGGATCAAAAATTCAGCCAAATTCACGGAAAACCATTTTCCTAAATAAACGCGCGTGGTCTTTTTCCAATTGAGGTTTTGTAATACGTAAACTCTAGAAATTATTTCTTGCCTGACTTGATTTCTCACATGAATATTACCAAACTATCTGAAATGAAATTACTAGTATCCCATTGTTCTCTGGAACACAATTAGGAATATTCTCACGAGAATATACCAAATGTATTCGAATTGAATGAGAGTTGCATTATTCATTTGGAGACTAGGTAGGTAATTTATGATTTATTTTTCCAGTCAAACGATTTGGAAGTGTGCTTCTTAAATTATGAACAGGTTTAGAGAATGAAGTGACCATGCCTATTTTGATATCTGATACTGAAATCAGTATTGTGGAGAAAGACATTGCAATAGAATGTTGTCCTCTTATTCGAAACAACTCTCTTCAAGTATCTCGACTATAAACATATGTATGGAACAAGAAATGTCGGTGGGACAATATCAATCCTTGTAAAATGCCTTACAATGGGAAAACAGTGATGAAATGATAGTGTAGTGTAGTACTTCGGAAACTATAAGGAATGCTTGAATTAAATCTTGTTGAATTTGAATTTGAATTTTTTTTCAACAATTGTATTCGATCAATAAATTCTAGTATTTTTCCTTTCAGATTCAATCTCAAAGTTCAATATGCTATAATAATAATAATAATGATAGTGCCTTTATTCATTATTGTAAGGAAATTATAATACATGATATAGGAGCGAAGTCTATTTTAAGGTACTCCACTTGACCCCAAAATGAAAAAATTAAAAATCCAGGAAAATACTAACAAAAAAAATAGAAACAAAACCCTTCGAAACAGTAGTGAACCCAACTTTAGGAATCATCTGTTCGCTTAACAACCTTTCCCTAAAATTTTTCTTCTCGATGAAATTAAATGAATACCTATTATTTACCTTCACGGCATTATAAGTGAAATATTATCATTATTTATCGATGTCCTATAATTAATTTCTGAAAATAATAATAATATCCACTTAGAAATTATGGTCAATCTAGTGGAACGTTTTTCGAAAAATGTAGGTATGGAATTCGGATTAGACAAGTATCATACTCTCAGCGTAGTGCGAGGAAGAACTCAAGATGAACCGATTACTCTTGCAAATGGACAAGAAATAGAAGCAATGAAGTTTGATGATCTTTACAAATACTTTGGAATGGAACAGAACTGACGAATCTACCACCAAATAATGAAGCAAGGCTTAACGACTGAGTTCATTAGGAGAACCAAAAAAATCTTGAAAACAAACCTCAACAGCAGGAACATCACGAGAGCCATCAACATATATGCATGTTCAATTTTAACATACTCATTCGGTATAGTTCCATGGAGCAAAACAGACATCGATAACTTGCAACGTAAAATGAGAACGTCGATGACAAAAGCTAACAAGCACCATCCGAAAAGCAGCATTAAGAGGACTACACTGCCGAGAAATAAATGAGGCAGAGGTCAAACGGACATCATGGAACTTGCTAGTGGGCAGATAGAAAGCCTACGGAAATACTTCAGAGATCAAGCAAGTACATCAGAGTTCTACAAAATACTGTGTGAAGCAGACGAATCAACACCTTTACAACTTCACAAGGAGCAATTTTTATACAACCACCAGACAAACCAAGAAAAACTTCAAAGATGGAGAGAGAAGCCCCTTCATGGAAGACATTTCAACGAGGTGAAACAGGATCATGTCAACATTGAAGCGTCGATCACATCAGGTGCAATGTATCTAGAAACGGAAGGTTTTCTTTTAGCCATCCAAGATCAAGCGATCTCAACGAGGAATTACTGCAGGCATATCATAAAGGATCGAACTATTACTGACGATCGATGCCGATATGGATGTTCAACGAATGAGACAATCCAACATATCACGGGAGGATGTCAAATGTTTGCAGGAAATGAAAATAAAGAGAGACACGATGCAGTAGGAAAGATAATACACCAAGAATTGGCAAACAAATTAGAACTAATTCATTTTGAAAAAATGCTATACTAAAAGTACCAACCGGAGACCATTCTGAAAAACGAACACTATAAACTGTACTGGGATCGTACAGTTTTGACTGATAAAACAGTACCTCACAACAGACCAGATATACTACTAGTCAATAAACATCAAAAGGCAGCAATACTCATCGACGTAGCAATACCAAATAACAACAACATGTGTCAAAAGGAGGTGGAAAAAAATTCAAAATATAGGGACCTCGAATTTCAGATAAAATGGCAGTGGGGAATGATATCAACGAGAACTATTCCAATTATCATCTCAACAACTGGAATGGTACCCAAAAATCTCAAGAGAAATATGAAGCAATTAGGACTTAGTGAGTATATTTGTAATATAATTGAAAAACCTGTTCTTTTAGGTACTGCAAGGAGGTGAGAAAATTCCTAGGAGGCGACGGACAGGTCCAAGGATCGGCGAGATCGCATGTAAGAGGACCAGAAGTTCAACGAGAACCAGGAGGACCACAAGGACCGGACACGACCGAGCTCTACCCTTCTGATATTATATTTTAAATATCTAGGATTGAGTGAATGTTCCTCTTAGCGGGGAATGAGAAGCCGACGGCGAGGAAATTTTTCTATCCTACGGGAATACGCTGAAGTCGAGGTTCCTTCGTACTGTTATCGTAAGGAACTGCAGAAGTGTAATTTTGATGCACTCCACCTTCGGTGTCAGGCTCTTTCTTCAAAAATGAAAATTATACCGAATGCAGTTTTTCAAAGAAAATACGCTGGGATGCGAAATTATCTGGTCATTTTGATGCACAAGTGTAATTCGGGGGAATATTTCCCGAATAAACTGTTAACTTGTCAAAGTGACATAGATTCCATAGATGCCATAGATTCGAACTGTGTAAGATGAAAAGAAACTATGCATCTATGAACAGAACAATTATCGCAGTGCTATTTTGCTTCCTACAATGCAATTATCGCTGTAATTTTCGATAATTGTTCTCCATATACATAGAATTTTTGACAGGAGGGAAATATTCGCTGTAATTTTCTATAATTGCATTCCATTTACATATAGAATTTTTGACAGGAAGGAAATATTCGCTGTAATTTTCGATAACTGTTCTCCATATAAAGGGTGTTTTTTTTAGAGCTATAGAACTTTAAATTGTCATAAAACAACGATGGATTATTCGATTGACATGAATTTGATTTACCCGCAAGATAATCTTGTGGCATTACATTTTAAATATGATTTCTGGCATATAATCGCCACGGCTGTTCGGATGTAGTCCAATCTGGATGTCCAATTTCCGATGACTTTTTCCAACATTTGTGGCCGGCGAATGTTGTCTTCCAAATGGTCAAGGGTTTGTGGCTTATCTGCATAGACCAATGACTTTACAAAGCCCCACAGAAAGTAGTCTAGTGGTGTTAAATCACAAGATCTTGGAGGCCAATTCACAGGTCCAAAACGTGAAATTAGGCGGTCCCCAAACGTGTCTTTCAATAAATCGATTGAGGCACGAGCTGTGTGACATGTTGCGCCGCCTTGTTGGAACCACAGCTCCTGGACATCATGGTTGTTCAATTCAGGAATGAAAAAGTTAGTAATCATGGCTCTATACCGATCACCATTTACTGTAACGTTCTGGTCATCATCATTTTGTAAGAAGTACGGACCAATGATTCCACCAGCCCATAAAGCGCACCAAACAGTCAGTTTTTCTTGATGTAACGGTGTTTCGACATACACTTGGGGATAAGCTTTACTCCAAATGCGGCAGTTTTGTTTTTTGACGTAGCCATGCAACCAGAAGTGCGCTTTATCGCTAAACAAAATAAAATGGGCGTAGAGTGCGATACGTATTCCGCACAGAACCATTATTTTCGAAATAAAATTGCACTATTTGCAAGCGTTGTTCAGGCATGAGTCTATTTATGATGAATTGCCAAATCAAACTGAAAATAAATCACTTGACAGCTGTTAAATCGGTTGCCATCTTGAACAGTAATGCCAACTTAAAGTTATATACCTCGAAAAAAAAACACCCGTTACATAGAATTTTTGACAGGAGGGAAATATTCTACAAAACAGTCCAGCTTACGCTATTCCCAAAGAGTTGTTGAAGACAATTAGTGGAAAGTCAATATTTTACAGTAGTCCGGATTAAATTCCGCCAATAAAGTCAGGGATAATCAAAACAAGAGAGCTACAACAGAGAGTTTAATGTTTTTCAATTCGACTAATCGAGAATTTAATTAATGAAAACGAAAAACCAAATTAAACGAGAAGGCCACACGAGTAGTAGACAATATGTGAAAAAGAATGCAATCAACTCCAGTCTTTTCCGTATCAAATTTCTCCATAATTTTCTTTCAAACTGTATCATCATATAAGTTTTGCGGAGTGAATGCCCCTCCTCAGTCTACTTACATTTTTTCAGGAAGAACTTTCCAGTGAATTATCGTAAGAGTTGGTACAAGGTGACGCGGTGAATTGATCGACTACATCCATCAAGTAGCCAGTTATCCGTAAGTATCACATCTTCAACCGGATTCGATTCCTCGTTTTCTATTATATAATTGAGCTAGATGCGTTAAAAATTATTTCTCCTCTCATTATTCCTTGCAATAACTGCAATTTGAGGTGAGAGATATTGCGAGTGCAGAAAAAGTATAGATCTAGGCTGGAATAAGTAATATGTTGTGGAATTACCGACACAATATTTAATTCTGAATCATTATTAGGATTAGAATACCATGCATTCGTAATCTAGGTGTTTCATTAAATGCAAAGAAGGATGGAGCAAGTTCGAGGAAGATGTTTCGATACTCTGGGATCGCATTTGATTTCAAAAAGTTCCTATGAACTATCGTCCATAAACGGTTTACTCATTGGTTAGGAAAGAGTAATTAGTTTGAAAAGCTTCTTCTATACTAGGGGATTTACTATAAAAAATGTAATTTTTGCCTCAGAAAGCTACAGGGTGAGTTTTCATATTAAATACTGAGACCATGATCAGAACCAAACTCATTGGCGGAATTTATTGAAATTTGAAATGATATTGACACATGCCAAACGTCAATGAGATGTTAATTATTTCGGTATTCCAGGATCCGAGTCATTATTTCTTTTTTTAAGTGTTCAAGTTGAAAATATTACTTTTTATTTCGAATTTAAAATCATTGTTTTTCCAAAAGAGCATAAACTCCGCTTCATTTAAATAACCATAAAACAGCTTCAAAGAATGTTAGTTGTTGCGTTATCATCAAGTTGTCACATCTAACTTTATTTTTTTTTATGAATTTTTGAAATTGGACAAAGTTCGAAAAATTTGATTTATTCACTATTATTATTGAGGTAATTTCCCACTTCTGAATCAAAATAAGGTTCAGTCCCATTACGTTGAAAATATATTTCTGTAATAATGCCTTGTAGCTTGCCGGTTGAAATATTTGTGAGAAGTCGAGATGAACCAAACTTACCAAGCGACCGTCAAAAATCTCAGTATTAAACTCACCATCTTTGATGAGCTGAACCTTGTCTATTTCCTTTACAAATAACGCTTACAAGAACAATAATATCAGCATATTCTCTATTTGGCAATTTTTATAATTCCAAAACTGTATAGCAATATGGAACACAAATAATAAGTAATAAGTATCTTAAATTTCAGTTGTCAACATGTCAACAATGACTACAAAATATGTTTCGAGACATATTTTGTCTTTGAGCATATTTATTTTCTTCTGCTTGTTATTGTTGTTTCATTGATGAATTATTTCATATATAAGCAAATGTGATTTTTTTCAAACTGAACACATTAAATGAAGAATTGTGAGGAATCTTTGAATAATTACTAATTAGTATATCTCTGTTTCGACCCCATTTGTCAATAACATCTCAAGTATCTATAAATTCCGCCGATAAGTTTGGTTCTGAATTCTGATGATAGTTTCATTAATATTTTGAGAACTCACCCTGTGAAAGCCTGAAATTAATATTTTGAACTCAATCCGTACTTACCTAGTCCTACTCTACCTCTGATGATGAGACTATGTACAGTTACTCCTGAGACACCCTATATAACATTTAACGAATAGAAACTTGGGGAATGCATGAGGATTGGTTTTGGGCATTCTGCATTTTAATTGATTGCTCATTAGTTTTGTACCATCTTCGTCTTCAACACTTACAACATCAACATCTACTCAATTTTTACAGGTTTTATAATAAGTTTAATTTAGTTATTAAGAAAAAAACGAGTATATATTGAGAGAAATCAATTGATGTTTATTCCATTGTAAAAAGGAAGGTATGTCATGAACGATGGAAAATGATATGAACCAAATGGCCGCCACGGCTACGGTTACAGTATCATATCCTTTCTATTGAATTTTCCATGATCAATTCGCACATTTGCGGCTTTATGTCCTCAATAACACGAATTTCATCTTTAAGGTCTTTAATCGATTGTGGAACCTTTTTGTAGACTTTATCATCCACGTGGCCCTTAAGAGAAAATCACAAGATCTCAATAGCCCATTGTGTGTTCCACCAAAACCTTTAGTGTTTCATCAACACTATGATCTAAAGCAGCTATTTTCAATTGTTCTCGAGCGGCGCACACAGTTTCGATGCCTCACATCACTTTCTGGTATCAACAGCTCAAATTTCTCCACCAGTTCCACTATTATCGGCCGAGAAGATGCTTCACAACAACCCAAAGATGCTTTTGTTTTGCTTATTGAGACTGCAAATTTCAATTGCGTTCTTGAACTGTGTATTGTTCCATTTTTAGTAGTAGTTTCTTATTGTGAAACGTCAGAAGATGACAGCTCCAAAAGTGATAGATGCTCAGATATCAGATTATTCAAAATGAAACATTTTATTGGAAACCTTCATATTTGTCGGTCTGAATTCAGAATTATCCTTTAATGTTCCTACAACTTTAGATATTATTATAGATAATAGTTTTAATCTTCAATGCTGGTGTCACTTTAAATTAACCCAGAAAGCAACCATGGAAGAAGTGGTTAAAATAAAATTAGAGGCGTAATTGGAAATAAAATTTTTTGCATAATTTTTCATTTCAACTTCGAATCAACATAAGGGCAGTTACTCAATATGCACTTGGTGAATTGGTGTCCCCTTCAAATTGTGTACTTTTCCAATGGTCCGGCACAAAGCTTCCTCATACTCCGAAAAAAAAACACATGACATCAAGATGTCTGATGGTCGAAACATTCTAGCATTTGAACCAATATCTTAGATCATAAATTGTCAATTTAATGTACGAGTTGATAACCAAACTTGTCCATCGACCTCACTCCTAATTATACGAAGATATTCCTGATGTAAAATATTTATTCCATCATGAAAATAACGGGAAGATTCACGGTATGAAGATCATCATTGATTTAGTATAGATAGATTAGATTAACATATATTTTAAATGGCGTTAATAGTGAAAGTCGATACTCGATATCTACCAATTTTATTAAATTTAAGGCAGGTAGGAAGAAATAGTTTATGTTTTCATTTGAAAATAAAGTTAATTTCATAGAGTGAAAGTAGCGGGACATGGATTATTTTTCAATTTGTCTCGTTGACTACGGTAATTGCATTCGTACGTGTGATAAGATACATTCAAGATTCTGGAAAAGCAGTGATATGTCAATTCAGGAAAATTATTGCGGTTGTCCATTAACACTTTTAATTTACCGTACATTTTTTAACTGTCAAAATGGTATGAATAGAAAAGCTAAGCAATTCCACCAATTATTCCTACTAATTCCTACTGCCACACTAATTCCAAATACGAGAACTTCTGTGAACGTAGGCTTGAATTTCTACGGACCATTTTATTTTCTCTGCAGTGGGACGAAGAAAAGAAAAAATATGGGGCGTTTTGTTCACCTGTTTAGCTGTCAGGGCTATGCAATTTGAAGTTTCACATTACTTAAATACAGATATTCGAATAATAGCGATAAAAAGGATAAAAGGGACTAGAGAAAAACCGAAATTTATTATCTGTGATAATGGGACCAACTTCCGAGGAGCAGATAATGAAATTTGAAATACAAAAATGGATATGGATAACACCTCATTCATCAACTCTGTGACTTCAGATTCAACCCTACAGCAGCACCAAACATGAGGGGGGGCTAGGGTGGAATGTAAACGACTTATTGGATGGGTAAAAAAGCTTATAGGACAATCGTTGAAGGATGAAACTCTTCAAGCACTCTTGGCTGAAGCTGAGAATATTGTTAATTCTCGTCCGCTGACCATTTTACCAACTGATCCTATGATCTCGAACTATCCACTAATTTCAAATCATTTTTTGTCAGGATTTGCAAATAATGATAGTTCAATAATCGAAACGAATCCAGATGGTATAGTTTTTTGAAGCGTGAATGGAGGCAGACATGTTGAGGACGTGGTTCAGGAGTAGTAGGTTGAAGGAATATCTTTCCACCCCCAATAGACTTGTTGTGATGGTAGAACATGAAGTAGCAAGATATAAATGGAAACTTGATAAATTTATGCAAACATTCCTAGGTCTCGACAGCAGAATAAAAGTTAGTTCTTCTGTTTGCTGGCGACCCAATCGTCAAGATTCGCAAATTGGAACTGGAAGGAAAGTTAAGTTCTTCACCGGGAGAAAAATGTTATTCCTTTTTTTGTTATACCTTGTTCTGTTTTGACGTGAGTGGTTCAAGTGCATCATGCACTAGAAGGCTAATTGTCAAAAATATCGATAAAATCATGGACATTGTCGAGTCCTGCTTCGATTGCCTAAGAACTAAAGATTGCACAAAAAAACCGTTTGGAACACCATTTACATAAGGGTGGTTTCAAGAGTTGCCAAAAACCTCATGGTCGAATTTCCATATGCGAATCGTTGCTAAATTACAACAAAAACGACCCATTTTTGAAACGGTTGGTGACTGGTGATGAGGATTACTTACAACAACGTCAAGCTAAAACGGTGGTGAACCGTCGGGAACGTCCAGGAAAGTTTTGCTGTGTGTTTGGTGGGATTGGCAGGGAATTATATACTATTAGCTAATCACCTAAGGCACAACTGTTAACTCGGAACTCTACTGTCAACAATTGTACTGTCTGGAGGTAGTAATCGCGCAGAAGCGACCAGCTTTGGTGAATAGGAGAGGAATTGTGTGCCATCAGGACAAGGCCAGGCCACACTCTTCGATAGTAAATCGCCATAAGCTCCGGGAGCTTGGTTGGGATGTTTTTATTCATTCACCTTATAGTACGGACCTGGCACCATGTGATTACCATATGTTCCTGCCCATGGCGAACAATTTTGCTGGTGAGAAATTCGCTTCAGCAGAGGCTTGTGAAAATCGACTGCCTTAATTTTTTGGCAATAGGGACGATGAGAGAGACATATTGATAGTATCTTCGAAATGGCAACTAGTTATCGAACAAAACGGCGTTTATTTGTTTTTGAACCAGTTTGAAATTTATTGATATCAGAACAGACATCCAGTAGATTACAAAAACAATGTTCGTATCATAATGCAAAGTGTAGATTATTGAATAATCCAAACAAAAAAAAATAAACTGTTAGTTGTTCATTCAATTCGATAACTTGATCAAAATAATCGAATTTGTTAAGTATATAAACAAGATCAAAATTTCAAAAGCAGCCACTAGAAACCGTTAACAATGTAGCTTAACACTGACTAGTAACCGTCACCCATATAGGGATCACAGACTACACTGAATAAACAATTAAAAATATAAGAAATTTCAACACTTTCTTACTATCAAATTTGTCAAGTTGGAAAATTGAAATGATCAGTAAGTTTATTATCAAATTACAAGTTGTTTTAAAAACGCACGAACGCACTACACTGCAAACTGATGTAGTCTCTAAATCTTAGAAGATAACTGATTTTTTCAAAAGTTCATCAAAACTGTAAACGTTTTTAGGTCGGGAAAGCGCGTAAGCTCTTGCCCGTCATGCTGGGCTGAAAACCTAACCAAGGGAAGGGAAGTCCCGCTCATCATCCACTTTGGGGGCCCGACGAACATCTTGCTTCTCTTCGCCCTGATCGTCACGGAATCGTCTTTCTGTTCTTTCCCCACGAGGATTGGGTTTGCTGCCTGGACCTCTAGGTCCAGCTCGGGGTCCTTTTCCTCTTCCTTGTCCGGGACGTCTGCTATCGTTGAACTGAATATCTTGAACTTGAATAACTTGAATAGGTCATTATAACTATGGTGATTAAAGCTTTGTTTTTCATGCGAAAATAATGGATTTCTTTTACTACACCTTATACTTTCTTGTGCCTGTGTTTCCTTATGTAATAAATCTACATATTTTTATGCAATATGTCAAATTGTTGGAACTTTTTTTTGTATTACAGAAAGTTTGGAAAATGAATATAATATGATTCACCAAAATCCATCTTTTGATAAAAAAAAACACTTGACTCAGTAGGTACTTACAAAAAATTCCTCTATTCTGTTAACCTATATGACCTGTAATTTTCTATACTCCCCCCTCAAACATCTCCAGGATGCGCCCCTGGTGGGATCTTTTGGTGCGCAACCTTCAATACATATTATGGAAGTGTAAGTTGCAGGCTTAGTATTCTCCGCAAATAAACACCGCATTTATCTACGTGACTTTAAAATCAAGGTTCAAAATATAAAAAAAAAGTTAACGAATTTAGATATCATATATTTTAAATGCTTGATTTGAAATTTTGGAGTTACTGACTGTAGGTACACATTCGAGTCTGAGTTCTGCCGAATACAGTAATATTGAATGCTGAAATTATGTACGTAGAATATATTATGTTTAATGGATTCGATCTTCACTTGAAAATTCATTAGGTATAAAACAAAATTTATTTTCACAAATTCCTAAAATATTTTAAACAATTGCTTGGCCAATACTATGGCTTCTTCAGGGCCGGCTCGAATAATTTGGCGCGTGAATCAAATAATTTTTTGGCGCCCTGCTCAAAAAGCATCAATAACAACATGACCTTCCTCATAACCACCATCCTCAAAAAAAAAACAGCTCCGATGATATTCTACAATCTACAAAAATTAATTATTTAGCATTAATGAAAAAATTTGAAAAATTAATTATTGTAGATGTTTGTGGATAGTATTTGTTTTGTACTCGATTATTTTAGAAATGGTGAATTTTGTGGAAAAAATTCAGCTTTGTTGATTTCAGAAATGAAGTAATTTTTTCGAAAAAATGATAGTAGTGTAGATTTTCAATAAAAAAAGGATCATCGCACCCCTATATCTACGCCACTGGATACTTTTGGCAGGACACACTTACCTAATTCGAAACATTACTTACTTTATATCAAGACTTCAATACCCAAAAATTGAAACAAATAATTTAATAATACTAGAGTTATATACAGGGTGAGTCTTTGACTTGTACATATATTTTAACCGAAGGTTCTTGAGGTCAAAAGAAACACTTTTTTCATTTACCATTTTTTCCGATTCGGCCCTGTTAAAAAGATATAGCCATTTTAAATTTTCAAAATGAGCTAATTCACCCCTGAAAACCGGAACACTGAAGTTTTCTCAAGCATAAGATATACCGCTTGAACCTTGGAAATAAGCTACTAAATTAGAAAAACCATCATAAACTCACGTTTAACATTCCATTTGTTGAACAAAGTAGTGTTTATAATCAAATAAATGAGTTATTCCAATTTCGTTGACGCTAAAGATTAAATATTCTTCTCTTGATTTCTATTTCATTTTCGATAATTATAACGAATTGAGCTCGCTACCACCCATATTAGCTCTGATACTCATATCCATTCATTCATTATATTTCATTTATATGATATCGTTGTTTATTTTTCGTGCAAGAATTAACCTTAAAATCTCAAATAAATAATATTCATCTATGAAAGATCTAACACAGACTATAGTAATCTGTGGTTTTAAGTTTGAATTTCAAATTTCGAGTGATGCCAAATATAAACACAGCAGTTCGGTTCGAATAATCTATGTTCTAAGTTCTAACCTAAAATTTTCATTTACAGTTTACACTGTTATTGTTATAAGATATTTGTTATGAAATGAAGCATTTGATTTGTTCCAACTATCTCATAAAAATATTGAAATGCATCAATATTTTTGAAACCATCAGTATGAAAATATGGAAATATGTAAAATATTCTGGCTCTGTAATCAATGGAAAATGTTAGACTCCACTTGTAATCAAATTTGTTGTTAATGTGTACCTACATTTTAGCCAACTTTACTACTTAATTCATCTTGATTTTGGCATTGAAAATAAATGAGAAGTATTCAATGTAAATATCCACAATAGAATATTTGGTTTCTTTCAACTCACCTAATTTGTTTTCACATTAAAACAATTATGGCCCTCTTGGAAGTATGTCAATCATAAGCTCTTAGGATGAATTTATGGAATAGCAAAAGAATAAAAGTATTCAATCTCAATCACATGAAAATTTGTCTAGTATGTACCTAGTCCTAGTGATATGTTTCGATGTGAGTTTGAATGAGCCGAAGAAGAATACAGTATTGTTCGATAGCAGCAGTCTTTAGTGGGATATTGATTGTTGTCATTATAATGGGACTATTTTGTGAAAACTTTTTTAAACATGGGTTTTATGAATAATCTGGACTTTTCAAAAAGAATGTTGATTTTAGTGAAGTATCTTCTTATTATCAGAGCTGTGCCAAAGCTCAGTGATTTTTAATCAAATCGAGGAGTTGAGGTGAGCTTATTCAAATAACTTCATTTTCAAACTAAGTTGGCTAGTACTTCAATTCTTAAATCTGAGACATGACTTCATAGTAAATATTCATTTCTGTGGTTTTTTTTTCCACAATACAACAGAGTTGCATTCAGCCAAAGTACCCAATTTTTTGAATTTCACAGATAATTTTTTTTTTTTAAGATCAAGTTATTCGAAAACGGCGCTTTGTACGAGAAAATATGAAGAATACTTTTATTTTTCAAATTAGCCGAATATTCTTCAATGAACGTTCAAATTACTATTAAGAGTTGGTTTCTTCGAATTTCTGGTATTTTTATGGTATGTTATGTTCATAACAAAGAAACAGAAGAATGTGTATGGAATCTGGTGTTCGGAGAAGATGTATCACATCAAAAAAAAGCTATATTTCAAAAATCATTTCCTTCGATACAACCATTTACGAGATATAGCCGAAAATCACATTTTTTTAACGATTTTCAACAGCCTGTATCTTTTTAACCGGGCCGAATCGGAAAAAATGGTAAAGGAAAAAAGTGTTTCTTTTGACCTCAGGAATCTTGGGTTAAAATATATGTACAAGTCAAAGACTCACCCTGTATAAAAAACTGTTTTTTCAAATTTCAACACCCTGAATCTCGAAAACAAAGCTTGTTAGGATATGCGTTTATAGGAATTTTTTTCACGAAAAGTATTGTTCTCGAGGTTGATTTATCCGACGCCGAAGTGAAAAATATGTAAAACATGGATTACCCTGTATTTGAGCTGATAGTTCATCATTTTTCAGGTGAAAAATTCGTCATTTTTAGGAAATATGACTTGTAGTTTATCAATCAGTGAAATTTCCAAGAGTTATAGACCGATCGAGCACTATTGACTCGCCCTGTAAATCCGAGATAAAAGTACTCACTTCTTTGATATTATGTGACCAGCCAACAGAGATAAAATATCAATCGTTTTCCCTCCCTACAAAAGTGCGTAAAATGAGTGTTTCTTTGATGACACATGAGAGTTATTTTCTCGAAGTGCCATGAAAACGCTAATTTTATACACGAAATATAAAAATTTTTTTTTGTACAACTGTGAATGTAAATTTACATTGTCTGAAATAAATATTTTCAAAACATCAATCTAAATTGATTGTCAAAAACGTTGATTCGAAGACCTATTGCGCAAGAACGTTTACTGTTTCAAATTCTGATTATATTGAGATATACAGCAAGTATAAAGCACTGCAGCGCCTCATACGAAAACTAACAGATTATTTTTGAAATATTCGAGAAATTGAGAAAGTATCCAGTGAGGATGAATAAAATAGGAGAAATTCTCAGCTTGATTGCGAAATGGCTTGGAAAGGACATGTGAAAGAGCTACACAGGTCACTCTGTTTCAGGAGAAGCTCTGTAACTTATTTGGACAATACAGGGGGCAAAATTACCAAACATTACAACAAAATATTGAATGGTCTATTTTCTTTCAAACAAATTGAAGTATTTGATAAAATTATGGAATCAAATTTAATCTTCAAGAAATATCTAACGTTTCAGATCAGCAGCAATTTATGTTGGAAGTAATTATTCAAACTTTACTATCAATATTATTCCGAAAAAAATATTACAATAAATGAAATTGTTTTATGATGAATGAACAATTGATATTTGACTATGTTAAAAATAAATCCTTCAAGAAGTACCTAATATTTCATGTTTATTTTTCGACTCAATTTGGCCGTGAAAAAAGTATTTTTTTCACGTTGAACAAATGTAAATATTCACATTCAATATAGATGCAAAAATGTTAAGCTTTTTGACAATTGTAAAGAGAATAAATTTTTGTGTATCATTAGGAAGTAACCAGGCTGAAAGTTACAAGAACCGTGTCGGCCAGTGTAACCGCCCCTTAATAAATCCTTGACACATCAATTCCAACATTGGCATAACTCATAAAAGTAGACGAAAAGCACGAAGTGAATTCCGAGAATTTCATTATAGCCGAACACAGGTCCCATTACCAAGCGAAACACCCCAACATGAAAAGAAACCATGACAACCGACAATAATCAAGGATCGTCGACCCTCGGAAAAACCGTCGCAAAAACGAGTGGCCCGCGAATTGGGTTACATGTATAGGAAAAATCAAAACATCTCTTTCACAACTCCCTCCCGGCGCGGCCGTCCATCCCGAAAAATGAAGAATAGAAGCGACCCCCCGAAGTCAAGGAGATCGGAATCAATAAATAAATGACGGAAGCATGTGAACCACGTTTCAGTTAAAGTTTCGAAAGCGAGCAGTAGACAACTTCAATTGGCGTGTGCGCGCGTGGTTTCAAAGCGCGGTAATCATGTCTTCCGCCAAAAACAAACTTGCCCACCGTCAGGCCTCCCTAACTTTCGATTCTACAACGATAAACGTCAGGAGAAAGAGTTTGGTGAAACAGAACTCCGAAGATTTGGGCATGCTGAACAGCGACTTTAGGATAACCGTGAACAGTAAGATCGGGACGCAACAGAAGAATTTCCCGCCTCCTAAGATAGCGTGGGAAGACGATGGTAGAGTTCAAGAACCTATAATCGCGAAGAGATGTCCGGAAAACCGAAAACCTCCAAGATCCCTTAAACGACAAAGCTCTATGGACCAGGATTCCATCCTCTCCTGTAAGGAAGACATAATAAACAAACTACGTTTGCTGTTGAAAGACGAAAAGGAAATCCCCGAAAAGCAAAACATCAACATTTTCTTAAATCAAAATCCTAAACATCATAAACACGATGAAAGTAACCAGTTCTTTGAAGATCCACCTACGAAACAAGAAGCCTCAAAGGTTAAGTATAACTCTGAAAGCACCTCCGTTCCCAGTCTGTTCCAATTCAGAAATAATCCATTGAAAAAACTCGAGCCCAAAAAATATCCTCACGATCACCATCAAGATAAACCTAAAGACCCGCCGAATATAATTGTACCGCAAATCTTAGAAGAAGAACCAAAACCCGAAACTAAACCTTCGATAACAGATAACTCCCAACCGATTAACAACATAATAATAAGACCATCAACTGCCAAATCGAGACGAGAGATGTTCGGTCAGAGGACAAATTCAGCTTTTCATTCTGTAGTTGCCAGGGAAGGAAGCAATCAGAGGCCTCCGCTCCAACGTAGTTCTTCAGCACCGATTCGACCGGAACATGCGAAATCTAAATTTTTGGCTACGAAGAGAAAACTCAAAACCGTCAAGAAAAAGGACGCGAAATCGTCGAAGAAAAATGGCAATGACAATTCCTTAAATATGGTAAGAAAGAGGCTGTTTTGACAGAAATTAGGATATCGTTGAGAAAATAGATTTCGAAAATATGAAAATAATGATCTTATTATCAAAATCATCTAATTTAGGTAATCAAAGCTATCTTGAAACAATCCGGAAGATAACATTTTCTAATATCGTATTTTTCAGCTGATTTTTTTATTGATGTGATTATAGTGAAAATCTGCTATATTTTTTATCAGTTTATTTTGATAATATTCAAATGTCGCCCAATTTTCGTTGGTCTTAATATTTTTTCATACCTTATAAAGCTTTTGTTGGCCATGGATTTGTCGGACTTTTGTACTGCAGATATATTCAGTTCTCTTCTGCATGTCTCCGGTCATTGGTCATACCTATTAGCTCTTTAGTCATTAAAAATATGTAGCAGACGTATTTTTTAGAAATATCTTAAAAAATCCAGTGACAAACGTTGAAGATATTTTCAAATTTATTATATCAATATCAAACAAAGGGCATATTCAGGATCAGATTAAGGGGGGCAAGCCATGGTCTATCAGGTTGTAACATTTTATAAAATAACGATTAATATCATAATTTTCAATAAAATGTGTGTATTTTTTATTATTGAAATCGTTATTCCAAGAATTTCAGCAGAAAAATTTAATAATAATCGCCTTGCCCCTCGTTGGGTGCCAATGAATCATACTTATAGTGCAGAACAACTTTTTTGTACCACCATTGTCTGCTTTATGTTCGGTAGCCAACCTCATGTCTGTCAAACTGAAATCAATCCGCAACTTGACAAATATAGTCCCATTACCTTTGAAAAATTACCTATGTTGACTTCTAATGTCACATAATTTGAAATGTATATTATATCAGAAATTTTGGGAAAATTCATATTGTTTGTTAGGAGCGTTCATTTAAATTTGTGGTCAAGAGTGCTTTGGAGAAATTAGAGTGGATTATCTGTGATTACAAGTAGCGCTTAGCTTGTACCATATCATTACCTGGTAATGTTCCCATGTCACACAGTCATATTTAGGCTTTGGATTTTCGAATCTGTTAGGAAATCAGTAAATAACAAAAAATAGGTTTTTCCGAAAACAAAAGGCATCCATGATCGAATCTAACATCAAAGTTAGAGTTTGGTGCGCTATGAGTCGGAGGTGAATAAATTAGTCCCATTTTCTTCAATAGAACATTGACCGATAATGGGAAGAAATTCTTGTAACATTTATTGGTGAACTGAATTTTGACGAAAAGACTGAAAGCTTCTTCCAACAAGATGGTGCAACAGCACAGAAATTTTAGCTTTCTTTAGGAATGTTTATCAGGATCGGCTCATCAGTTTGAACACTAAGCATTAATTTCCTCCATAGTCTTGAACCTCACACCTTGTGATTTTTTTGTGACCTCATTTGAAGAATATTATTTTTCAAGTACCATTACCTCATTTAGTCCAACTGAAGGACTGAATTATCGAGAAGGTTGAAGAAATTGACAGTTCACCCCATACAGTGGCTAAGGTCTTATATGACATCACAAAAAGATGTGAAAAATGTTTAGAGTAGCCATTTCCAGCAGCTCCTTTAATTCAAATTATGTTTTTGTAAGGTTAAGAAATAAATTAAAGTCTCATGTTTCTTTCTGTTATTTTTCGCATAAATTCTCAACTTGTTTAAATCCAAATAAGAATTTTCAGTAGTTTTTCGAAATTCCTTGACCGAACGTTGTTAGAATCCTCATATTTTATCAATGCATGCAAATTTGCTAATGAGATTTGCAAGTTGGACGAAACCATTTTCGTGAATTAGCTTAAGAAGGTCGAATGTTTAGTCACTCACATCTGTTTACATACTTCGAATCTGGGACTATATGGTACAAGCTAAGCGCTACTTGTAATCACAGAAAATCAAAACTAATTTCTCCACAGCACTCTTGACCACGAATTCAAATGAACGCACGTTATTATGTTTAGAGTAATCAAATGTCTAGTTTACTAACAGAATTGCATTTTAAACTTTTTTCAATAGTTCCACTTCCACTTTTTTCCGATATCTCAAGCATAATTTTGAATTTGCATGATTTCTTCTATTTCTATAATCAGTATCATTCAACCGCAACCCATCAGAAAGAATCAAATCAATCATCAATTTAATTTTTGGCAAATTTTTGATCATTGATAGAATTTGAACTTCAAATCCAAGAATAATAATGATATTTGTACCTCCGTACATGGTGACCCACCATCAAATCAAATTAGCATTTTTATTCTTTTTCAACATAAGTTGTTATGGTAGTTTTTCGGCAGCAACTATTGAACAATTTGCATCATTGTTAACACTCGTATCAATTATCATGTTTCCAAAAATTTCGGAAAGGCTATCTCTTTTTGCTTTTCATTTTGTTTGCGAGAAAGTTTAATAAAATCCCACTCGTGATGGAATATATCAAAGTTTCATGGTAAAATAAATCAACACTCAATCTTTTATGGTATTACTATGAAAAATTCAATTTAGAGGAACACAATATTCGAAAAGAAACATAAAAATTGTTTTGATCGCAAATGTTGTTTTTCGGCTGAAATAAAGAGTTTAAATTTTAGGACTGCACGAATATAAACAATTCAACAGCGAAAAATGGAGCAGATATAATAACAATGGTTTCCTTGGTGAGTCCAGCTTCCAGCGACATCGAAGAAATATCAGAAATTCAGGAAGAAGAGTGTAAAAGTAGAA